>NW_022196911.1:61179454-61218278 GCF_008632895.1 Mastomys coucha
AAAAAAAAAAAAAAAAGAAAAAGGAGAGAATAAAGAAAAAAATGTACAGACTGGTAGAAAATATCTACAACCCATACACTTGATTTGAAGCTGATATCTAAAATACACAACATCAAATAACTCCACAGACAGGAAGCAGTTCATTCAAGAAAAGGGTAAGAGATGTAAATAGTTTTAGGTGAAATACCCTGAATGGCTCACAGCTTCAAGAGGCTCAACATTCCTTAGAGAAGCACAAGTTAAAATACCCATCACCCAGGCCTGTTAGAGAGGATATTATCACAAGATTTGATGATGAGCCATCTAACAAGGACACAGATAAGGGGAACCTTTGTATACTCCTGATGGGAATGAAGACTAATACAGACATTATGGAAAAAACACAGAGATATCTCAGGAAAACCCCAACATAATCACAGAATGATCTAGTGATCTCGTCTGTGGTTATTTACCCGGATACTTTAAAATCAGCATATCAAAGAAATGTCTGCATCTCCATGTTCACTGCCTTTCGCAGTAGCCACAGTAGGGAAAAACTCAAGGCCTCTCAGTAGATGAAGTGGATAATATGAAAATCTGTCATTTGTGAGAGGACAGATGGAATTGGAAAACACTATGTTTCATGAAATAAACCAAACAGAGACAAACATCACATGGTGCTATTTAAGTGCAGAATCTAAAATGGCACATAAACACATAAGCAAAGACTGTGGCAGTGGCTACCAGAAATCAGATGGGTTGGGAGAGTGGGTACGTAAGGCGTAATGTCAAAACATCAGCTTTGGGAGATCTATCACTGCAGTAAACAGAGTTAAGAGTTAAAGGCTATATGATTGATTATATAGCATTAAAAGAATAAATTTCAAGTCTTATCAGTACGAAGTTGCTAAGTATTGCCGTGATTGATAGGATAACTAGCTTAATTCAATCATTCCACAGAGCCATATACATAAAAACCACCTTAATAATTTGTCAGTGTGTAATCAAGTGGGGGGAGAAGATCTCAGATCGCTGTGAAGCAAACTGGAGTCTAGAGGCGGGCACAGCATCAGACCATGAGTGTGCTTTCAAGAAGCAGAGACAGGAGAGATTGTTAAAGCGTTTGGATCCTGAGTGTATTTTAAAAATAACATTGACCAAAATTTCTATTTCTATTTCTATTTCTATTTCTATATCTAGTTCTATATAATAAAGAGCCCACTCATCCCTGTCATCTCCTTTCTATGGCATAGGAAAATGAAATGGAAGGAAGAACGGGGCCATCCCACACAGCTAGGAAGAGGAAATGACTTATGCTGTCTGCAGTAGGAAGCAAGGGAACACACATTCCACCTCTTCTGGGGCAGAGGGATCCAGTATGATTTCTGTATCTGATTTTATCACTTCTTGAGTTATTGATTTATACTCTGTATTTTTATCTACCAATCTATCAACTGAACAACCAACCAGAGAGTTTGCAGATTTCCATTCTGGTTTTATGAAAGTCGAGGTGCTTATCCTGGCTATAACAACATTGACAGAAATGAAGTTTTTCTTAGTGACAACTATTGATTATCTTGTTTTCATACATTATCTCCTCCAGTCCTTATAACAATGGGGGTATTTATGTCATCGTTGCTTCCTCTTAGCAAATGAGGAGGCAGAGACTCAGCCAAGATAGATGACTCCCAAAGTAACACAGTAAATGTTCCTATCTTTGCTTCAGAACATCTAGGAAATGTAACCCCTGTGTCCAAAGATCTTATGAAAAATGTCAATTTTCTTAGTAAGAAATAACCAGGGAACAAGTCATGGGTATACAAATAAAAATATTTCTTTTTTGGTAATCTAGAAATCAGCAACAGAGAGAGGGGAGAGGGGAGAGGTGTGTGAAAGACAAGCAAGGCTGCCTGACCTTCTTACCTTGTTCAGAGTGTTGAGGGCTGCCTGAGCTGCAGTAAGGGCTGGCTCAGCTTTAGCCAGGTCCTCTTCACAGTCTTTCTGCTTCTGCTGAACCTCAAGCATGATCTGGGCTACCTTCTGCTCCTCCTCATCTGCAATGGCTTTCTCTCTGCTCACTTTGCTGGTCTCCACACCCACCACCTGAATCAGCTTGTCTGTATCTTCATTCTTCTGCCTCAGCTCCACTTCCTGGGTGGCAAGCTTGGCTTTCAGATCATCCACCTGCATTAGAGAACACAGAGCTCCTGAGGAACAGATCAGAGTAACGGTGCTTGTGGCTCCCTGGACCTAATTCTGTAGAACAGACCAGAGAGCTCACTCAAGAATGCAGAGGTGGAAAGCTGCACTCTCAAGTGAAACTAAACTCCTTGGACTGGGGAAACAGACAAGGCATACAGGATACCCTTCGGTGTGGTGTACTATTCTGAAATCTACACGCCTTCTCCTTGATGCCCAAATCCTGTGGGATGCCTTTTACTTAATTAGTGCTTATGTTTGTTAAAACTCCACAGGGCAGCATCCATGTTTGCTGCTTGTAGTAGTCACAGTAACCAGGAAATGAAACCAGCCCAGGCATCTATCAACTGAAGAATTGTGAGAGAGGAGGAAGACCTTGAGGGAAATGGAAAATAAAGAGTAATAAAATGAACACAAGAGCAGAAACTAGGGGGGAGGAAGTAGATTAGCTGGGGATGGGGAGGGAGTAAAGGATGGTGTCTTGATTTGTTTCTCTGTTTCTGTGAGAAAATATTGACTAAAAGCAACTTGGGGAGGAAAGAATTTTATCTTACAGGTTGCTGTCCTTCTGAAGGAAACCAGGACAGAAGCTTGAGACAGGAACTGAAGCTGAGACCACAGAGGACATTGGTTACTGGCTTGCTCTTCATGGTTCATGTTGAGCTACTTTTCTTATACAACTCAGGACCACTGCCTAGGATTACTACTGCCCACAGTGGGCTGGACCCTCCTCCATCAATTAGCAATGAAGAAAATGCTTCACAGATGCATCTGCAACTCCTCAGTTCCCTCTTCCCAGGTGACTCTAGTGTGTGTTAAATTGACAAAAAGCTACCCAGCACAGTGGCAGTGGGAGGTGAGGGGGGAGGTAATACATGAGGAAAATGTGTAATGACATGTGTGTGGAGGCCATGATGAAACTCAACTGTTTTCCATGCAAATACTAAAAGTACTATTTTTTAATTAAAAAAAAATCTTTAAGTGCTTAACATCATACTTTACCTGATCTGTAGGTATTTAATTAAATTTGTATGTTGTCAAATGTGCTAAAGACTCAAATGGGAATATCTACTCTGCAGCCTGAGGGCCAAGTGTGTGTGAGTGGACAGTGTCTAGACCTTGAATATAAACAAGTACAAGCCTGACCTATGACCTCCAGCAACTCCCCAGGGAGCCAACCCCTTGCCTTCAAGAAAAACGAGGAAATAGAGATGTAACCACACCAAGTACCTTCCCTCCACTCCTAGAACAAATTTAGAGGGAGCCTGCATAAAACTGCCTAAGGACTATCGCAGGAAGACAGCCTGCTTGGAGTCAGAGAGGTAGGCTGTCTGGTTGATATCCTGTTGCCACAATTCAGAAAGCTAGAGTAACTCGTATGTCAGTGTGGCAGTTGCCTTCGATGGCTAGGACCTAATTAACAATAGACAACTAACAGTGGAATTTTTTTTTTTGTCACTTCCAGTGGAGGACCAAAGAAATCCCTAACCTATCCCATACAATGCACACTTCAAGGGGAGCCTGCCTTTTCTTCCCCAGGTGAACAGTCTCTGGTCAGGGCCTTCTCTTCCTAAATTACAAAGCCTCCCTCCTCAGCTGTGGTACCAGACTCCTGTGCTGTTCATGGGCTCTGATTTGGTAGCTTTGGATAGCTTCCGTTTGGGTAGGTTTTACTAAAAATTTCCACAATCCTTAACTACAAGGAGGTGACCATGTAAAGACTAGACAACTAGAATACCAATGGTCATAGTCAGCTAGATTCCCCACAATGCCTCTGATGTCAAATACCATGGGGAGACATAATGAGTCTCCCCATGTAAGTAGATTAGAGAGGGTCTAGTTTTCTGTGTCTCTTCACATCAGCAGAGTGATGGTTTGAGACTGTGTTTCCTGGGCCAGCATCAGCACCAATACCAGCTTCAGCACCAAAATCATAGGCACCAACATCCTATTCATCATCAGCATCACTGTTAGCATCGGCTTAAGCACCAGCACCAGAGCCAACACCAGCACCAGCATCATCAGCATCAACATCAGTATCAGCATTATAAATCAACACCAGGACAAGCACCAGTATCATTACTGTCATCATCGTCATCGTTTTCGCCATTGTCGTTGTCGTCGTCGTCATCATCATCATCATCATCATCATCATCATCATCATCATCATCACAAGAACAAATTGACTATGCAAACACCTAGATCCCACTCCAGTCCCACTGAGTCAGAAACTCTTAAGGTGAGGGCCCTGATGATTTAGCTAGCCTAGGTTTAAGACAGGCTGGTCTAGCATAATGGCTTTTTCAAGTGCAAAGGGAAGACAGGCCTATTTATTCTGAAAAGCCAAGAAGCTGTTTGTGTTTGCAGTATGGCTCATAAACCTTACATTGCAGGCTGACCTCTTGCCTCTCATTTTCTTGCAGTGTACTGCATGCAACAAACACAGATTACTTTGGAGCTCCTGGAACACGTCAAACAGATTCAAGAGCTTTATGATGCAAAATGCATAAATCGAAAAATAAAACTGAGGCTTAGACGCGGCTGATAATTCCCCTTTCATGGCAGATCAAAAGGAAGAAAAGGAAAGGGGGCAAAAAAAGAATGTTCTTTAATTTGGTGTATTCACGGAAGCCAGAGCCCGTTTTAACCTCAAATAGAGGCTGCTCCTTGGAACAAGTCTTATATTCACGAGTTGGAAGGTTAATCTGCTTCCATCTCCTGTTGTTCAGCTGCGGAGTTACTTCTGCAAGGACAAAGCTGCAATTGTAAATCAAAATGATTGAGCTGCATAATCAACCCAGCAAACACACCAGTAACTTTTTGTTTCTTTTTAAATCTTGGGAGATTTGAGAAAATTGAAGTGTGGTTTTGTTTTGTTTTGTTTTTTTTCTCCTCTTCTTTTCTGTGTGGTTGTGTTTTTTGCTGATTGTAGATATGGCTGTGACCTCAAGCCCAAGGTAAATAATCCTCTTCACCATGAATAGGAGTTTAATAGCTCTTAAGCTGTGATGGGGAGTGACAGCAGGGTCCTGCCAGTCAGAAAGAGGCTACTCTCCAGTAACTATCAACAGCAAGGAGCTCAGGTTCATTTTAGGATTCTTCAACAGAGCAACAGATCAGAGAAGGCTAGATTAAAGATTTTTTGTTCACTTAACTAAAAGATCTAAGCCACACTTTGCATTTCTCTTTACTTAATTCCACCAAAACAGAGCATTAAGGCAATCTCAGGAATAGAGAAAAGGCTCTTTCCCACAGTAGGGCTGGCTCCATGGACCAGAACCATGCTCTGTTCTCAGGGAAATGCCTGAAGAAAGGGTTAAGGCATGGGGGCTGTGGGCAAATCTTGGCTCTTTAAGGACCAAGCACATATGTCTAAAGAGAGAGGCTTCCCAGAAGGAAGTACAGACAAGGGCACAAATAACTCCCTAAGCTTAGAAAGCGTTTTGGAAGGGATAGCAAAACCAGCCAGATCAGCTGACACCGTGCAGACATGGGTGAGGCACACAGACGGGAACCAGCTCTGGAGTTCTGCTGGACAAAACAGAGGGAGAAAGGCACAAGTAGAACAATATGCAAGGGCCCAGAACATAGTCAGGAACACGCATCAAACACTGTGCATTCGCTGATTTATTCATGCAACAGCTATTAAATTAGTGTCACTCTGTCTAGTCATTCTTGAGGCTCTTAGGGTACAGTGTTCAACCAGACAAGAATTCCTGTCCTTACAGAGCTTGTAGCCAACTGATAGCAACAGACACAATTGATTATATAACAACTAAGTGACTTATAAGATATGTCAGATAAGGGAGCATACTATAGAGAAGCTTTAGGGTGGAGTAATGAGGGGCAAGAGTAGAGAGGAGTGGCATCTCTTCTGTATCATCAGAGTGGGACTTATTGGGAAGGTGATATGGAACTAAGACGTGTATCATGGAGATTCTAAAGAGATGTCCAGGCAGAGGAAACAGTGACACCAAGTCCCAGTGCTTCAGGGAGGGGTTGCTTCAGAGATGGGTTAGTAGGAGATGAAGTCTGGGAGCTTGAGAGGATCTGTGGAAGCCACTGGGAGGAAGAGAAGGGAGCATAAGATCTTGAGCAGAAAAGGTGTAGTCTAATTTGTGTTTGGAACCAATCACCCTGGCTGCTCATTTGGTGGCAGACAGCAGAGGGACAAAACCAGAAGCAGATGTGTGAGTTCTGAGGGTGTTATGACTTAACCAGGTCAAGATGTCAGGAGCTCAGACTGAGCTGGTAGCAGCATAGGGAGTGATTGGGGAATGTCAGTATATTGTGAAGCCTGAACTAACAGGGCACTCTGACGGCTTGGAAGTAAATATGGAAGGAGAAAGGAGTGAGCAGAGTTGAGGATGGCTCCAGAGATTTGGGCTGAGATGGGTGATGTAGAATAATAGGAGTAGAGGGTAATGTGGAATGGAGGACAGACGAAGAATTCACTCTATTAAAAACAACCAGGCAGGAAGAATGTTTTTAAAAAAGATAATGAATTGGTGAAATGGCCCAGTGGACAGATTCTGAGATAGACAGAAAACACACAGAACTTGTGGATTCTTGGATGTGGGAAGTTCCCAGTGTGAGTAATATCAGTAGCTAGAAGTGGTAAGCACAGACATAGAAAACACAGAAGGAGAAAGCTGGTTCTTGGCCATAGAAGATATTGGAGCTGAGGCCAAGATTCTCCACTAGGCACACAGAGAACTAGATTTAGCTAATGGGATAACCTGGAATTTGCTTGTTAACTGGAATTACTTTCACTATAAACATGAATACTTGTGCCTTCTTCATTGTCTATTCAAAGACATCTGAACAAAAGAGATGTCACTGTCTGCCACATGAGGTCAAGGACACCATTCATATCCCTCACTCCCTGGCTACTACTCTTTGCCCAAATAAATCAGGGGTTCCCAGAGAGAAGGAAGAGGGGAGATGGCACAAGTGTTAGAGGGGATGTGGGGAATGTTCCGAGGGCCTTGAGGTGATGAGGGAGAAAAAAGGGGGGATAAGTGGAAGGTATCAGAAAATCTGGCACCATACTGGGAGTTATACTCTGCTTTTCTCCGTGAATTCAGAGACTGAAAAAACAGAAGAGAAATGATTTAAAAAATAACACCTTCTACAGCATAGAGGCACATGTGGGAAAGTGCTCATGCACTGCCTCAAATCCATGTGCTTCAGTTTCCATGAACTGGAGCTCCAAGACAGGGTGATGGTCATCATATAGCAACTTGATGACAGACATTGAAGTAATATCAATTTGCCTAAAGGCAAAATGAGAAAAAGAAAGAAAGCCAACCTGCACAACAAACAAGGAAATGGTGTATTCTAGAAGATAGAGAAAGAAACCATCAGCAGACTAGAGAAAACACCTCATAGCTGTTGGATTCACAGGTTCAAAGAATTCCATGAACCCATTTGCAAAAAAACAGACAAAGTAAGAAGCAATTGAGTGTGCTGATAAGGAGGACACAAGAAAATGCTGTTAGGGCATTAAAGTGCATCAGTGTCATTAAAATTCCTATTGGAAGCATATGGAGCCGAAGCAATATTCCATACCATAAAGCCAGTATCGTTGAAATTCACTTGAAAGCCCCTCCTGGCATGCAGAGAAAATGGCCAGCAGGATGACGGCCACAGTGAGAACATGATCAATTCGGGGACAGGAACCACTGCCATTCATGTCTCCTAGAGGCCAGCCCAGGCCAGACAAACATAGCATGCAAAACCTATTGAATTAGTGTAGAAGAAGAGTGCAAAAGAAATTTTCTTTGCAGATTGTAAGAGCTGGATTCATTCCCCTGAGTGAACTTAAGTCCTTTAGATACATTGTGTTCTGAATCAAGAAACTAAAATGGGAGAAGAGAGAAAGTCCAGAGAGAAAAGCTCAAAAGCATAATTCCAAAGGCAAGAGTTTGTAGACAAGCATAGGGACAGCTGTCTTCTGGTAACGTGGGTTGCTAAGCAAGAGGTCCATGTGTCTACAGGAACATATAATATTCTTCAGGAGGCCCATGTACCTATAGGAACATGTTATGTTTATCAATAGGCCAGTTATCTATTGGAATGTGTGACATTCGCTGTGGTGAGCACAATGGCCCCCGAATTGTGCAAATCCGTAAAATGCCATCACCCCTGTTAGCAGCTGACTTGGTTACTGATAAACAGAAGATAGAAATGGGCCCTTGAAGGTGTTATTTGACAAACATGGGTGGAGGCAAAGTAGGTACTGACGCTCTTCCAGTCCTTCGGGGAAGAATAGAAGGTTGGAAAAAATAAGCCAGCTCCATTTGAAAGAGTAAATAGAAAAATACAGAAAGGACAGGATGAAAATGGTCTTCTTATCATAACCAACAAATTATAAATAGTGTAAGAATGAATGAAATAAGACAAGATTCATTTAAACAAGACTTTTGAGGATGATTTAAGAGATAATGTAGTACAAATGTACACACACACACATACACACATAGTTAAAACCCTGCACCATTTCTTCTCATCATTATTTTACTTTGGTTCTGAGTATGGAAGATGTATGGTTTGGATGTGATGTGTTCCCCAAATGTACATATGTTCATGTGCTGGAATTGCAGTCCTCAGTTGTGGTGGAAGGCAACTAGATCCTAAGATCTCCATCCTTACAAATGGATTAATGCTGATTTTGTCTCATGGGACAGGATCATTTTGTAGGGCAATGGGTTGTTTTAGAAAGCAAGCCCGGAATTTTCCAGTTCCCTCTTCTGTGTACAATATCTGTGTGTGGTCTTACCACTACTGGACAGCCTTCACTAGAGCTTAGCATAGATAGGCGCTATGCCTTTGTACCTCCAGAATGGTGAATAAAATTTCTTTTCTATTCTTTATAAAGTATTTTGTTATAGCAATTCAAATAGACTATAACAGAAAGGCAGTGAAAAGGAAAGAAAAATGGAGGAGAAAGAAAAGACGAGGAGAAAGTCCCTTAGAGGATTCCAGCTTCAGTAAGTGGACACAGACAAGACAGCAGCTGAAGATGTGCATCCTGCTCTTGACTTTTGAACTTATTTGCTGATGCTGTGTTGGCTCTAGATGACCTCAGAAGGTTTTCATTCATTAACTTTCAATGGTTTGGGGCTGCTCTTCATTGGGTAGTAGAGAGAGACACTGCTCACCTGGGCCGAGGTGCTGTGCAGCTTCAACAGCCCGTTCTCCAGCCTCTCTACCTTAGCCTGGAGCTCTTTTCCATTTCTTTCCAGCAAGCTCTTGTATAGTCTGATGAACTCCAGAAAGGACTTGGGGGTTGTGTAGTTGTAGCGCTGCTCATTGGTCAGGTAAGACTGGGATGTCTTGTTGACACTTATGTGGACAAAGGCCATGAACTTGCTAATCGACTGCTTCACTGCAGGCTAAAACCAGAAGTAATGGGATTGAACATGATCACACAACCCTTGACCATATGGAAAGTTATGCTCAATGGTTCTATCAAACCTCCAACTTTAACCTTGACCCCTGGATGTCTGAGGTGAGGTAGATCCTCAGGGGAGCCCTGGCCCCTCTTACCTCAATGTTCTTTGTATTCTGCAAGAAACGGAGGCTCACAGACTCCAGAGCCTCCTGAGGCCACTCATGGAACCAGTTGATAGCAGTACAGTTCACAATGGCTGGGAACTTCCTGCTTCGAATTCTCAGCTTGTTCCCCACAGGGGAGAAACAGAGAGTCACCTGAGACATTGGAAATGAAAGGAGAACCAAAAAGTTGACATTAGAAGGGGAGGGACATGCTAAACAGGGGTATACTCTTCCCATGCCAACCCATATTTCTAGCCAAGGGTTCAATAAGTCATGTTCATAAAGTAGAGGAAAACTGTATGCTGGCACTGCTGCTCAGCCAAAAGATCATTGCATCTTCACCATCTCCTCCTGACACAGTCCAGAGGGGCAGTGTCTAGTTTATCATATCTTGCAGCCACCTCTGGCAGTGCCCATGCACAGCCACCAGTCTTTCTGTACCTTAAGTTGTCGCCGGACTCTCTCTATGAAAAACTTCCAGCAGTTCTCTCTGCTGTCAAGGAGTCCCTGGCTTTTGACCTCATTTCTCACATTGTTTATGATGTTCTCCTCCTCCTCCTCAGAGTAGAGATCTGGGATCTCACCTGGAGAAAAATGAGGGACAGACATGTGGCTTTGAAACATGCGTAACTGGCATAATCTCACAAAGGAAGTTATTTGGCATTAAAATATAGGTCACTTGGTTTCCCACCATGTTCAACCTCATGTACGGGTGGAACTGGACAGGTACCATATCATACCAAGACAGGAAACAAATGCGTTAATGAGAGGGAGGGGTACAGGGTATCCTTTGGTTATCTTGTGTTAACACCCCAACTAGTTATTTCTTCTTTTCTTCAAGGTATTTATTTACCAGCTACTATATTATCAACCTTTATGGAAATGTACCCTTAAGGAATCTTCTACTTAGAAGGAAATATCAACCATACTTATCCATAAGACATAGGGTAAATAAGGGCCAAAAATAACATACAACTATGTGCATATGGCTAAGGAGGTTGAGGAGCAGTCACTTCCTACAGGATGCATGAAGCCAAGATGGGACCTGGAATAATGTGAAAACACAGTGCTTTAAGTCAATAGGGGCCAGGAGGGTGAGTTACCTAAGAATTCAGCACATTATGTTTGCAGAACTAAGACTCACAAAACTCAGTATTGGCTTCTCATCTTAATTTGTACTCTGGTGAAATTTAAATAGATCCATTGTTTAACTATTAAAAACTGATAAAAGTACCAGCAAATGGTGAGGAAAACATTCTTCAGAGCTTTGAGTGAAAAAGAATTTTCTAAATACAACTTAATCAACTTAAAAAATTCATTTGATGACCTCAAATGAAGACATTTGGCATCTTAAAAAAAAAAATGACAAAACACTAGCATGACCCAGGAGCTGCAACGCATAGATAGCAACTCAGATTACTTACTTACTAGATAAAGACATTCTTCACAAATGAGGATAGGTAAAGGGATTCCATAGGAAAGGAAACAAAATGTCGTTTAGACACATGGATAGGTGCCTACTCTCATTGTAATAACAAAAATATTGACTGAAACTGCTCAGTTTTTTGTTAATATCCCTGAGGTTTGCATCTATGAAAAAGACTCTACACTCACTCATAGTAACAGAGATGTGTGTTGAAAGTATGCCAAACTGTTGATTTTTAACCACATTGGCAAAATCTTAAAATGAGATAAAACACTTTAACAAGGCAGTATCTGAGAATACATTGTATGTTCAGTCCCAGAAATGAATAAAATTTAAAAATTTAACAAATATATAAATTGGTATAGATACTAGGGAACTTCATGGAAATGACAAGATGTTTACATATCAGAAAATGTAATGAGATGTTTGCTACATTAAAAGATTTAAGAAGCAAAACAGGGGCTGGTGAGATGGCTCAGCAGGTAAGGTACTTGGTACCCATCCTAATGATCAGTGTTTGATCCCTGGAACCCATATGGTCTTAAGAGGAGAGAGTTCACTCTTTTATGTTACCCTCTAACCTCACATGCACTGTGGCACATGCACTTTTTATGACTCACAATAAATAAGTAAATGTAATAAAATATTTTAGAAGAATTAAAATGACAAAACCATTAAAATAGAGGCAGAGTTTCTAATGTATTGTTTGTAGACAGAAAGAAGCAAGATTTCTCTTAACCCAGTGACGGATATCAATCTCGAACATACTGACAATAAAACACTGAATGCTTACATTTAGCTAAAGAACAAGATACGCGTAGCCGCTGTTGTGTTTGCATTCAGCATCATACAGGCTGTTTCAGACTTTTTTTAAAAAATTAAAAATAAAAATAAAATAAAACCAGATGCATGTATAAAGATAATTAGAGTGATGTAACTATCACTGTTTGAAATCCAGTTTTATACAGAGAAAATCTAAGAAAATGTTCACACTTATAATTAGAACTCACAAGAGTGTTTAATGCAAGCCTTGCTGGATTCGAAGGCACCACAGTAAAAAAACTGTTTTTTTTTTTTTTTTTTTGGTTGTTATGCAGCAAAAGAGAAAAGGTAATTTAAAAGTTATCATTTGGAATAACTACACAATTACAGGCAGCGAAGTAGTGAATCTATAAAATGTGCAGGGTCTGAAACCTGTTGTTGAAGAAAAGAAAGAAAATGCTAGTAAGGAAAAGAGAGGTATGTACACATAGGTGTTATACAGTGAGTCCCACACCTGCCACTTAGACAAAAACCCAGTGCAAAAATTGATCCTAACAGAGACATCCCAGGAAAGACCCTGAAGAGGAGAGAAGAGCTAGAAGGAGGTGGTCACCCTGCCAGAAGCCAAGTCTCCCTGTAAAGCCAAAACTGTTAAAGCAATGTGAAATAGGTCCTAGGGTAAATTAACATAACAACAGTGATGTATTTATGAGGAGACTCAGCTAAAAGAAATGACAATAGAATCTAATATTGAAGACTGACATACAATGGGAGAGACTAATAAGGAAAAATGCTAGGATAATTCAAAATCAACACCAGAGCAGTTAGATTACAATTTTGGAATACATTCCAGGTAGATTAAAAATGTAAATACAAAAAGCAAGACAGGAGCAATTTAGACACTAAAATATTGGCATTGGGGTGGGACAGAACCCCTGCAACAGAGAATTAGAAACCTAAGACATTAAAAATATAGTTTAATTTTATGATGTTACACCAAAATTAATATGATGAATATAGACTTTAAAATGACATTTACCAGCCATGCAATAAGGAGAGGTTAGTATCCAAAATATAGAAAGAATATCTACAAACCCCTAAGAAACATCTGTCTGAGGGTCAACAGAAAACCATGTAAGCACATAACATGGGCCACAGGGGTGGAGCTATCCAATAAAGATTTAGAGCATGTGGTAGTCAGAGGGTAACTAAAAGGCATGAACTTCCATTCACTGCATGGATTCCACATAGTCAAACAGTCATCAGGATTTGCCGAAAGTGCTTTTACCATCTTTATTTAATCTCTTTGGTCCTGGGAAGGCTCAATGCCCCAGTATAGGGGAATGCCAGGGCAGGGAGGAGGGAATGGGTAGGTGGGTGGGTGAGCATGCTCATAGAAGCAGGGGGAGGGAGGATGGGATAGGGAGTTTTCAGAGGGGAAATGGGGAAAGGAGATAACATTTGAAATGTAAATAAATAAAATATCCATTAAAAAAAAAGAAAAAAAGCCAAATTAAAATAAATAAATAAATAAATAAATAAATAAATAAATACTTTGAGCTGCATATAGTTCAAAGTACCTTGCACAATGGGAAAGGAAAATGAGATTTCATTCATTCATTGACAACCTAGTGTCAGATAAATGGAGAGTTGTAAAGGTGGGAGGAAAAGATATGGGGAACACCATAGAATGCCCCCCCTCAGCAGGGCTGTCAGTTAGCATTACTACTTTTATTTGGTAAAGTTGAAATGCATAATAATCAGACAACCAAGTCAGCCAGCCTCTACTTAAAGAAACTCTCAAACACATGAGGGAAAGTTTTAATCTTTCAACATCATTTCCAATTCAAAGAGTGTTTTTTCCCTGTTTTTGAATGTTTAAAATATTTTGTAAAGAAAATAGTCAATGTGGGGCTGATACTGTGAATATTGTGATTTTTATTCTTTGGATAATTTAGTCTGGAAAGGGATCTAAGACTGTTTGAATTTCTTGTCAGAGGGAAAAATGTATATATTTAGATAAGAAGAGACAGGTTTAGACATGTTTGAATGCTAGGAATCAAATGAGGCAGAAATTGAAAGAAGAGATGGGACAGAGAACAATTCTGGCTTGGGTTGGACCTTGCTCAGCTGGAAGGGTTGACCTTGGAGGGGTGGAAAGGAAATGATGAAGGCCAGGGGCACACTGCAGAGAAACTCAGACTGTGTGAGGACCGGGGAATACATGAAACTCTTGTGTGAGGACTGGGGAGGCATGAAGCTCTCTTTTGAGGTCCAGACAAACGTGAGGCTCTTATGAATGGCGTAGCTCAGTCTTAGGAAACTGAGTTTGAGATGAAAGGATGAAGGAGGCAGCAGACTAGCTGGAGAGTTAAAGACTGTTGTCATGTGAGAGCTTAGGGAGCATCATGGGTGCCAGGGATGCGCTTGTACAGCATTGCTGGACCATGAGGTCAACATGGACCCAGAACCATCCACAAGATCCCCTTAGGTGCTTAACTCTTGTGAGCTTCTGTTTCTTCTCCCAGACCAGCACGCTTACATTGGTGCTGCAGAATTGTCAGAGATGGAAAAAGTTCTTAAGAGTCACAATGCCCATTCTCCTCTCCTGAGATCTTGAGGTCTCCACAGTGGGCAGTTTAGCCAATGGTCTCCAATACTAGCTGCCTGGAATTATGATCTTGTCTCTCACCTGACCTAGTGCACATCCCTGAACTACTACCTCACTTGGAGGAAGCTTGGCTAATGTTGCTAACCCAGGTAGGAGTTTTATGCCAGATAGCCTAAATTATTTAAGAGATCAAAATAGAGTTGAAGAAATGACTCATCAGTTAAGAGCACTGGCTGCTCTTTCAGAGAGGATCAGAGTTTGACCCCCCAGCAGCCACAGGTGATATGGCAGCTCATACCACCTAACTCCAGTTTCAAGCATCTGCATCTGGCAATGTCTTTTGGTCTTTATGGGCACCAGGCACACATGTGGTGTACAGTTATATGTGCAGACAAAACAAACACAAAAAATAGAAAGTACACAAAAATAAAAATAAAAATATGCAGTTATGTGTATAAATACCTTGTGCTATCATGTGTCAAAATTAGGGACTTCTAAATGAAATAATTTATTTCAGCTCTCTTGATAAAAAAAGGGGGGGGGACCAGAGAAAACTTCTGGGAAAATAAAGAGTACTTAGTGTGCTGGGAGTCTTGGGGTTCGGGGCACAGCTTGTGTTGTTTTGTTAGACAGATGGAATTGGCTTGTGCCACCCTCATGGTTTCATCAGTGGGCTGGGTTTCCAGCTCTGTGGCTTCTGTGCTCCCCTGCACTTCCTTGTGTGTGAGTATGTTACAGCTCTCCAGGTAGGATATAGATTCCCCTTGATCTAAGACACTTGTAATTGACTGGTTCACATCCTTTTCACCTTTCCTTCATTTGAAAGGTGCAGGGTTGATGTACTTTTGATGTTTCTCTAAAAATGCTGCATATTGAGAATAAGAACTATGGCCTGCAGGCTAAATTTGTTCGCTGCCTCTTTGTGGTGTGTCCTATAAGCTGAGACCAGAACATTTTTAGACAATCTTTTATGTTTGAAATAAAGCAATACTTAGTGGCATACAAAACTTATGCAGAGTTCAAAATTTTATTGTCCATGAATCATTTTCATAGGTCCAGCTGCGCTCTTACGGTTACCTATTGTTTATGCTTATTTTTATACTTCAGTGACAGACTTGAGTGGTTATGACAGAGACCAGGTGACCTGAAAAGCCTGCAGTACTTCCTTTCTGACCTTGTAGAGAAGGTTTGCTGCTCTTAACTTATGGAGCATGCTGGTGACAAGATGCCTTAGGCTCTGGGGGCATTTAGAAACTCATTCAGGCTTATCAGCTTGCCACGACTTTTTGAAGATCCTGAGAATCTGTAAGATCATTGGATGGAATACCTAGTGAAATCTGAACTGTGAGCAAAGTTCCCATTTTCAGATGCATCCCTCTATTTCCCCTGACAACATTCATGTCATTTATTCTATGATGTATATTAATATATGATTTGATGAAAGCTGCCTTAGGGAATTTTGTGATCTATATAAAGGCAGAAGCTCTTTAAACATCTCAAAATTGTCCTGTTGGGCTTAAAGCTGGGCATCTTCATCTCTACCTACAGATGTTTACAGGCTAAATGTTATGGTACCTTACAAACCAGATTAGCAATATGCAATTGATGTTATTTGGTGGAAGGGACTCTGATCCCTTGGGACGGTTCAGTCAGTTGGAGCTTGGAATGACAGGGAGCTTGATTCAGTATTACACTTGCTTGTCAGCTTTGACCCCACTGTGATCCTAATGTTAAAAAACAACAACAACCAACCAAAAAAACAAACAAAACTGCTTTCTTTGTCCCCAGAAGAAAAATCTGGGGTTGTGATGGCTATTTCAATACTCGCGCTCCTCTCTATCTATGGCATGAAGACTTACCAAAACATACTATCCTATAGGAATATCTAATATCTTACATGACACACCATTCTCATGGTATTACCCACACAGTATTATATACTTCAGTTTAAAGACAACTCCCAGAATGTTCTTTAGGAACCAAGAGGCATTAAGGACTAAGAAGAACATTGAAATAAAAGTTCTACATCTACAATATCATCTACATTGAAATGGCTCTAGTTTTGCTAGCTGTCTTTCCTAAACTGGATAGTAGATATTTAATCATGTTTTTGTGTCCCTGCATTATTTAGTACTGTAAAATTAGCAAACAACTGATAATATAGTTTTAGTGTCCTTAAAATTTATAGTCATATGTTAATACAGCAGGAATGACTATAGCCACTGATCGTTCAAGTAGGTGAGGCCACTCCTGGTTCTGAGTGTGGAACAGTAAAGGCATAATATCCATAAGTCACTTGAGTCTTCAGACATGGATTAAGAGGATATGCTTCAGAAGGGACAGTGGAGGCCAGGATGTCTGGAGAGAGGCTGGTGTGTGACATCAAGGAGTTAGGGACGCTAACTCATAACCCAGCAGTGAGAATAACAATGGGAGACTGTTTCCCTATACCAAGGGGCTTTGTGTTGCATACTGTTTCCAGTCAAGGATTCATGTGGGATCATGGGTTAGACAAGCCCTGCCTCAACTATAATACCAAGGGGCTACATGGGATAGAAGGACATAAGTTAAGAGGTATCATAATGTGTCATAGCAAACTTTAACAAATTGGGGTGGTCTGGATAGAAAAGATACAGGTTCAGAGATGGGCAGAGGGAAAACAGCATCAGTTTGCTATCTTGTGGATACAGATATTAAAGGAAGGGCTAACACTGGGGGCAGGGATCACTGACACAGATTCTAGAATGCAAGAGGAAAACAAGAGGCTGATCATTTAGGCTTTTCTTCTTTTTGGGGGGTGGGTATTGCTATCATGTCTTGATTTTGACAGTGATGTTGTAATACTAACAAATGAAAGTGTACGGTGGGGGATAGGGGGGAAACACGATAACCTACAGCATGAGGTCACTGGCTCTATGAGGCTCCCTTTTGCGGGAGGGTGGAACAGTAGCACACACTTGTACTTTACAGCCATCCTGACTCACAGATAACTACCGAGTACTGAGTTATTGGCAGGAGTGCCCAATGCACCAGCTCAGGAAGGGCATTCCCAACCCAGACTTTCACGGTGGCAGAGTTCTCCCTCTTTTCTAGAACCCAACTTTTCTGATCACCAGGTACAGTTTCCTCCTTCCAGTGTGAGTTTCCAACAACCAAGTGATTAGACAACTCCATGGAACTGAAGGATTACTGAGAGATGTTTTAGAACCCCCATGGTCCTGGTTGGACTTGCATCCAGTCTGAAATTATTTATTTGAAAGTGAAAAGTAGAAGATATGCTCTAAGCCTCTCTACTAAGGTTAGTAATTTAAAAGGGAGAACATTATAAGAAGAAAACAAACAAGTCCAACCTGCTGCCCCACTTAAACACACAATCACAAATCATGATTTTAGGAAAACCTACACCTTCAAGAGAAAACTGCGCCAGCAGGCTTGTGCTTTATTGGGTGAGACTTCAGAAGCTGGTCTGCACATCAGCAGAGCTGTCTTTTAAATGAAATTAATTAAAGATACTTCACTGAGGAATGAAATTTCAATGAGCTAAAATCAAACAATGTTGGAGAAGGTGACCTGGCTGAATTGGTGCCAAGTGAAATCCAGGGTGAGGTGGGCACCATGCCCGACATCTCCAAAGCTGTAAGTTTTGGAAGCTGTGTTTTACTCTTTTAGTTGTTTCAGAAATTAGGCTTTAAGATAGCATTATTGTGGGAGGAGATTTGGATCCCTGTCACATTTAATACAATCACAAAAAGGTGTGGTTATATTGTTAAATGTTAAAGATCACATTTAAGGATGGAAACATTTTGTTATTGGAGGAAAAAAAAGCATAAGAGTTGGCAAGAAAACTCTCTGATATAAAATTAGTTTAAACAGGATCAAGTGGGAAAGATGTAAGTGTAAGTTCAGGGTTGTTCTAGGAAGCAGTGCAGTGAGGAATCCAGAGCAGTGATCATCCCTAGAACAAACCATTACAGAACCTGTTAGTGCATGCTCTGAGCCAGGAACCAGGGGCTTTTCATGGAATGACTCAACTGCCATGGGGGGCAATGCTGTACACCATGAAAGAGACAATGACTCTGAAACAGTGACATCATCTTGAAATATGCTAATGTTCTTTAACTATGACCCGACTTTCCTGATGTCAGACTACTCCTGTACCTTTCAATGACTCCAACTTTATTGGAGATATTCTAGGGTAAAGACTTTCTTACCAGATGCCAGGAGGTCATTGATGAGCACCAGGAACCTCTCGTCAGCCACATGGGCATCAGTCATAAGGAACACGGTACTGAGATTTTTTACCCCAGCTTTCAGACAGAGGCTGGCCAGGTCCACCTGCAAGATCACCAATGTCACAGATCGATCCCTCAGAAGAGATAGACAACTCATTCCTCAGGAAAGAAACCATTTTCTTATCTACTTCTGTTGGAAATAAAGCAATATGACAGGGTGAGGCCAGGAAGAGCACTACATTTCAGCAAGAGGCAGGGAAGTATGCCAGGTTTCTAGTTCAATGGAGGTGAGCAGTTAAGATCACATGCTGGGGTTCTTAATTCATACTACAGTTGCCCATACACTGTTGCTGAGCTCCTACAGAAAGTTATCCAAGGTGGTCCTTCCCAATGGTCAGGTGTGGTCCTTGCTCATCTGTTTTACTAATGTCATCAAGTGAGGGAATGACTTGTTCCAGAAGGTAAGCTATCAGGAAAGTCAGGTACAGGGGCTACCTGTATGGAAATGAATGCATCCCATACCAGCAATACCTTGTACCATTATGACTGGCTCCAGAGAAAGGCTTGATTGAGAAAAATGTGCTAGAGGACATAGACAGGTGAAAACACAAAACCACACAGAGAAAACCCAGTCAAATCTGAAGATGGATGAAATCTGATGCTAGGATGCTAAGTCCTGAATTTGATCAGTGTATTTAGTCTTGGTTCCTTGAATATAACTCTTATAATGTTGTACATTGTACCCTACTATACTCTTTTCTTTATAGTTCCTTTCATAGTTTATTTCCTAATATCCCTAAACATTCTTATATTGTAGAATTACTGTAGTGTTCAAATAACATGTCAAAGGCAACCAATTTCATTTTGGATTAATGGTTCTTGTCCTTCACTTTTGCAGACTGATCTAAGATGGCATTTCTCAGTTTTCATTAGGATCACCCAGAGGATGCTTTGAGCAGTCCTAGTGCCCAGGTAGTTCCCCCATGTGAGCCAAATCTGAACAACTTGGAAAGGGAGGCAGACATGAGGATAATTGGAATATTCCTAGAGATTCTGATCTATAGCCAAGATTTAGCATTACACCATTCTGTAAATGCCTATTTACCACCCTCTAGCTTATCTTTGGAAAGGTGAAGAAAGACCATGAGCCTGATTTATGACCTTGGATGGAGTCAGTGTTAACAAAGGGATGCGGCTCCAAAGCAGAAGAGAACATCTACTGCTCTTATCACTGCCTGAGAGATGATGAGTGCAGGTGGGTATAGTCTGCCTCAGGGCTGGCTGGAGTTCTCTCAAGAATACTAGTGGCAGTTCCTGATGGGATTTATACCATAACTTTCTACAGTGACATGGCTCTGGCTGTGGATTCAAGAGACTGCTGGACAAGTGACATTTGAAAGTCGTGTATCCTACCTTTTTTTCACTGTCCAGAGTATAGACTATGGCTTCTATGTGCCTGCACCATGAAACCAGAAAATATCATAGGTCCCAGAGGCAGTAGTTATTTTTGTCTATTATAATATGAATTTCTTATAAAACTTGGACAGACTCTCTGAATCCTTCCTGAGTCTATAAGAGCAGCTAAAAACTGTGTGCTAAATTTGAAACAGATTGGACAAGAGCCAAGCCACACTGATGTAAAAGATTAGGCTCCACAGATGTTGACCCTTGAAAAGACCCTGTCCTTCTGCTGAGTCTAGTGAGAAAAGAACTTCATAGATTATCAGCATAGGAACTAAAGAGAACATGGACAATTAATGAAAGGCTCTGGGTAGGAAAGGTGGAAAACCAAGTAAAGATGACAAGGATTTTGGGTGGCTGGTGACTGTAAGTGGAGAGAAGCAGGGTGTTGGTGGTTTGAATAGAAATGACCCCCACAGACTCATGTGTTTGAATACCTGGTCATGGGAGTGGTACTATTAGGATGTATGGTCTTATTGGAGTAGTATAGTCTTCTTGGAGGAAGTGTGTCACTGGGGTTAGGCTCAAATGCTCAAGGCAGACCTAATCTAACTGTCCCTTCCTGGTGCTTGCTGCTCCAGATGTACTCATACTCATCTAAGTTAGCTTTCCAGCACCATGTCTGCCTATATGCCTTCATGCTTCCCACCATGATGATAATGGACTAAAGTTCTGAACTGTAAGCTAGCCACAATGGAATGTTTTCCTTCTTAAGAGTTGCCTTTGTTATGGTGTCTCTTCACAGTAATAGAAACCCTAACTAAGACAGAAGTTGGTACCAGGAGTGTGGTCCTGCTGTGACAGGCCTTACCATACTTTTGTTTGGAGGAATGTAGACTTTGAAACTTAGGTTTAGGAAACCAGTGGAATACTTTAAGCACACCTAATGGGCAATTATAGTAGGAACATGGGAGATAATGGTGGTAAGGGCAATTTGAACTGTGGAGGCCTAGCTCAAGAGGTTTCAGATGAGAAGAATATTAGAATGTGGCCTAGATCTTGTGATATTTTGGTGAAGAATGTGGCTGCGTTTTTCCCTTGTCTGAAGAATCTGCCTGAGGGTGAATTGAAGAGTTTTGGATTAATTGTATTGGCAGAGGAAATTACAAAACAGCCTAGTATTGACTTTGTCTAGTGGTTATTAGTGTTCACTCTTATGAAGATCTATAATGAAGAGGAGTCAGCTGAGCAAAGAAAAATACAAAATGTACAGATCAAGGATAAAAGGGGTACCAGAAAATGGAATGTAGCTAAATACTGTGTTCACGGAGATAAATAGATTAAAGAAAAGCCTTATGTTAAATGGAATTAAGAGAGTAGTGACCTCAGGCAAGACTCCACCCAGCTAAGCTTACACTTGTGTAAAGGAAGTAAAGAACAGGTTAGGACTGGATGTGGTAGCACATTCATTTAATCTCAGTACTCCAGTTGAAGAAGCAGGTGGATCTCTAAGTTTGAGACTAACTTTGTCTATTGATCAAGTTTCAGGACAGTCAATTGTAGGCAGTGAAGGATGCCATCAAAAACAGAAGTCTAGTGAATATGTAATTGAATGATGTTCTAGCCCCAACAAGCAATAGAACTTGGCAGCTTCAGTCATATGATTCTAGTTTTAGAGTCAAGGAGAGAAGAAAGGGTCCTTTGTGACTAAGGAAAGCTGCTGAGGCCAGGCATGTATCAAGGGTGTCCATGTATGGAGGCCTAGAGAGGCAACTATGTAAAGATGTGAAGGTGAATTATGGATTGTGTTGGAGAACCCAAATGTTGGAGATCTCAGAGCCTTCATACACACTGAGGAAAGCTTCAAATAGGGAGGGGAACCAGTCCAAGAGAAAAAAAGTTTGTTACAGTCAACAAAACTGAAAGGAGTTGGAGATTTGAAGAGTACTTTGATATCAAGCATGGAGATGCAGAGTTTGGAGTTTGTCTAGCTGGGTTTTGGTCTTGCTTTGGCCCAGTATTTCCTCACTATGTTCCCTTTTGGAATGGTAAAGTATATCTTGTGCCACTATATGTTGGAAGAATGTGGGCTGCTTTTTTTTATTTTGATTTTTTAGGGGATTAGGGTTAGGAGATTGCATGATCTCAGAAAAGACTTTGAACTTTGGACTTTTACACAAGTGTGAGACTGCTAAAGACTATAGGGACTTTTGAAGTTGGACTGAATGCATTCTGCATTATGTTATGGCTATAAGCCTATGGGGCTGAGGGAGTGGGGTTTTGCAGTTTAAATAGGGAATGATACCCCCATACAGAGTGGCACTATGAGGAGGTGTGGTCTTGTTGGAGTAGGTGTGACTTTTTTGGAAGAGGTGTGTCACTGGGGGTGGGCTTTGAGCGTTCAAATGAATAAGCCAGGCCAGGTATGACTATCTCTTCCTAGTCCCTACTGATCTAGATGCAGAACTCTCAGCTATCCTCCAGCACCATGGCTACCTTTGTGTCACTGGTGATGATAATGGACTAAAGCTTTGAACTATTAGCTAGCCCCAATTAAATAATTTCCTTCATAAGAGTTTTCTGTGGTCATTGTATCTCTTCACAGCAATAAAAGCCCTAAAGAAGACACAGGGTCTCCTCCTACACTGACCAATCTTACCTTGAAGTCAGGGATTTGGTAGCCTTTGCGAAGGGTGATCTGGAACACATCCATGGAACTGATAAAAGCTGCCAATCTTGTCAGACTCTGCTTACCACTCCCACCTACACCAACTAGCAGGGCATTTCCTCGAGGAGACTCCAGGATTCGGTTGATGTGGCAGCTGGAGAGGAGTAAGCAGAGACACATCACAAAGTCCACTGTCCACAGAAAGAAGCACAAAGGTTGTAATGATTGAAGAGGAAATGGGAGCCTCTTCCAGAGGCACAACTGAACTTGGGGGGAATTTTCAGTTTGCCCTCAAACATGGTATCATCTTCTTGCTCAAGTGCACTGAATTTGTCATGGCTTTACATGAAGCCAGAAGCCCCATTGAGCTGGCGAGAGTTGGGGAAATGGTCAGGGAATGCTGGCAGGCCTGGTAGGGTGAGTGGTGGGACTGGAGAGGGACTCAAGTGATTATCTTCTTCTCCCTCACTGGATCTGCCTTTTCCCCAGTGTCCTCCTTCTCACCTATTTGTGACTTTGGGTAAAA
The DNA here is from genome assembly GCF_008632895.1 of Mastomys coucha. Taxonomy (NCBI): domain Eukaryota; kingdom Metazoa; phylum Chordata; class Mammalia; order Rodentia; family Muridae; genus Mastomys; species Mastomys coucha. The sequence continues at coordinate 61,202,819 of NW_022196911.1, forward strand.
GAGGAACCAAGAAAAAGAAGAAAAGTAAAAAAAAAACCTGCTACTAGGAAAATAATCAGAGAAAGCTAAAGCCTTGAAGACAAGGCTAGAAGTATCTGTCTCATGAAGAATGAGAACAAAGTTAAAGCATAGGAAGAAAGCAGGGAGTTCAGGCTTGAGCCTCAGTCCTCTAACCCTTCCTGGATGCTCATGTTCAAGCAATGGATATTTGTGGATGTCACTTTGCTTCTAGATTCTTCCCCTCAAACATCTTGGCACTCCCCATATCTGCTTGTCTACCTCAGCAGTGGGAAAGTACTTCAGGTCTCCTCTGGGCTTATATTATCATCTATGAAGGAAGCCACTACCAACCGAAGAAGCCTTCAAATGATATACCTGCAGCCTCCTTCAGACTCTCATTCTAACCTTCCATTAATCTCCACCAGCAGTAAATTTTATATAAGGCACCTAATGGCCTCTCATTATACAAAATATATAAAATACAGGAAAAAAACCCACAATTCTATTGTCTAGCAATAAATCCTACTGACATTAATTTTATGGGCTTGCAGACTAGTGTGTCTAGATGTCTGTGAATATATATTTGGATATTACATCTGAAATGTCAATGCAGTTCTATCCTGTAGCTTTTAAAATCCAAGGGCAGCTTATATACTGAGCATAATGTTTTGCTTATTTGTTCCAAGTTCTGATGATTAAACTCAAGTCCTCACAATGATACATGGTGCTCTACCACCAAGCCAACTCCTAAACATTGGGTACAGTGTCCTGAGACCAGTTTTTCACTTAGCAGTAGATTGTGATGACTTCTCTAAGCCATTAAGCAATCTGCTAGACCATGCCTTTGATGGTGCAATACCACCATATAGAATTTCAATATTGTATTGATAATAAAAATATAATAACTTACTTGTCTGAAATATCCTACTACTGGGTACTTAGGCTGTCTCCAATATCTCCACTTTCATATAATGTATTATAACATTTTGTTTATATCTCTAATCATTTCCTTGGGGTGATTTTCCTAGATATAAAGTTGCTGAGCCAAACAGCAAAGCAATTTTTAAATGGCTCAGGAAATTTAATGGGGGGCGGGGGAGAAACTGCTCAGAATGGTGGTGCCCATCTGTGCTCTTCTCAAGTAAAACTGATCAGTAATGCTGGAGGGCGAGAACACACTGGGCTCTATTCACTGAGTTATAGTGTAAGCCAGTGAATTCTAATGTTGGTGATCTTGGACAAAAAGAGTGTAATATAGCTAGCTGGTCTTTGCTACTTTTGTGGATTCTTCCTTTTCCCACCCTTTATCCCCCTGTTTTCACCCCCAAACACTAGGTAGGAGAGAAACAAGGAGAGAGGAGAGAGGAACTATGAAAATCCCTGAACCTAATTTCTTTCCTTTCGTGTCTTCTTTGACCGAGGCTACTAGCAAATTGCATCCAACCTCCCTAAACGACCACCAACCACCAACCCCACCTATTGGGGCTCTAGCATGTATATACCCTCTGAAAATTTCCCAGAATTCCAAACATCACAAAATTACGGAAACTATCTACAACTGGCAAAAATCACACCACCCCTAGAGCACAAGGCAAATCATAGTCAGCCCCATATGCCACTTCTGGGATTAAAATAATAGCACATTCTTATACTATGTCTGTGTTTTTGAAGAAACCAAAATTCCAAAATTCTCACTACAGTGTGAGAATCAGAACTGGGTATGACACTTCTGGTTAGGAATCAGAGGGTCCACTTGAGATTGGATCTTGTACCTCTGCATTCCTGCCCTAGGTTAAAGATGCCCTACAGATACTCTATATTCAAAGTAAACAGTGGTAAATAATTAAGGTCTGACTAAACTAAGCATGGAACTAGTGCTTGGGAGTAGTTTTAGAAGATGTCTGACTCAGTCATAATCAGCATAAGAAACTGGGTAATCACTGCCTCATCTCAGCATATTTGATGTTGGGATGGAAACCCTTGCGTAGGTATTTGTGCATCAACAACCTATAAGCAGCATGTACTTGGCATGGATCTTGTTCATGTATGTATGTAGTTATTATACATATACATATATATTTGACAACTTTAAAGGCTAAATATTATAGTTTTAATTTGATTTTCTAGGGAGTTGAATACTTTCCGTGCCTAGGAATCACAATGTTTTTCATTTGTGCATTTTTCTCTTTTTTCCCCAAGGCTCATTTCTAAGTTTGTAACGTCCTTTCATGGGCATTCTAAGCTCCCTTCAATTTTTTTACTTCTACCCTTTTGTTTTCTGTCTTAGACATAGAGAAATGTTTAGAACTTAAAACCATTCATCACTGAATTCTGTGTGGCTAAGACTTGTCTGCCTAAATGTCTAGGAGTTATTTATCGGCCTACATTTACTGCTTTTATTAGTTCTCCTTTTTACTCCACTTATTTAATTGTGAAACTTATGCTTTGTCATTATCATCTAGATTTACCCTTCTCTCACCTTGTATTAAACTATCATTTCCACATGCCTAAAGAGTATGCGTGTTCATTTTGTGTCCATTATAGAGCAAGCACATTGAAGCTATGGAATACAGTTCTATTACACTAAAACAAAATCCATCCAAATGTGCTCAGTCTCACATTTAAGGCACTTTTTGTAATTCTTCATTATGCTCTGTGTGGGAGATTGTTTTTTCTTTCTGTGTCTGAATTGGTGTCTGATGGAAGGAGACACTGGTACCAAGTAACCAGGCTCTATCTTCTCATTCAGGAAAAATGGAGGCCAGACTGGATTCCTGGAGGAGAGATGCAGGCTTGGAGGAAGAATTGGAGTACAACTGGGTCACTGTGTTGCCTGGTTCACAGTTCTATTCCTAAAGGCCTGAATTCAGCATAGAATGGGCTGTGTTACTCAATATTGAGATGGAAAACACATCCTTAGTGATGAAGTTTCTGAGTTAGTATGGGTAAGTTTGCAGGCATCAGCATTAGACTCCAGCTGGGGCTTCATTAACAACCTCTGACAAGGGCAAGGGACTCTGAATTTAAATTACAAAATTTAAAAAGAAGATCAATATTCTAGAGGATTCCTGGGCCAGAAAACCAAGACGGTCTGTGTTAAGCCCATCACTGAATTTCTGAGCGATTAAAAACAAAAGCTGAAGATGCCTCATAGCACAGCTGGAGGAAGTAGTCTTTGAAAATTCTCTCTCTCTCTTTCTCTTTCTCTCTCTTTCTGGAGGACTAATAAGGCATTTGGAACACAAAAGCAGTATATCCAAGGTTTGTTTGATTAATAACTATTGTGATTCTAAGAGGAAAAAAAACATGCTAAAAATATACATGAAGAGAAAAAAAATGAAAAAGGCAAAGAAAAAGTTGGGTGAAGATTATGCCAAAGTGAAGTGAAAGATCTCGTATAAAGACTGCAGCAAGAACAGAACAGGATCTGCTGGTGAAGGAAGTCATCAGAGGGGCAATCCATTTCCAGAGAGAGAAGAAGGTACAGAGTGAGGTCAGAATGCTTCCAGGATGCTGAGTAGGGTAGCTGTGTCGATATTATGCAGTGCACAAACGTCTGTTAGATGGAGGGATATGTTAAACAAGTGGAAAGTCATGAGATTTTCTGCACCTGGTCAAGGAGCATGAGGTGGGGATCTGGTCAGAGCATTTGACCTGAATGAGTGGCAGTTCTGGAATGGATATAGTGAGAGCTGCTTTGTTCCCGTGGCAAGAGAAGCCTGTGGAAGAGAGAATTAGAGACAAGAAAGGGTGACAGGTATAAACTACCTTTTTGATGCATTTTGTTGTGAAGAGGTGCAGAAAAATTGAGGTCAGTAGATGAAAAGGCAGAGCATGCTAAGGAATAACTTATTATATTTCTGACAAGTGAAAATGTTTACATATGCTGATCCATGTGACCTAGAAATCAGTGATGGGGTAAAGGGAAAGGTGGAAGGGGAGGAGAAATAACTACAGGAAGAATTAAAGTTACCAAGAAGGTGAAAGGGATGGGACCCCATAACAGGTAGAGTGATTGGCCTTCAAAATGAACAAGGTGATTCTTGAGCTGAAACAGGAAGGCTGCTGGGCCTTTGTGCATGGAATGCTTGAGGCAGTGTGGCAGGGGGTCGTTCCAGGTTGGTGACATGTGCACTGTGGTAAGCATGGGCATTCTCTTCTAGTCATTTCATTCAGTAAAATAAGAGATACATTCTCTAGCTGTAGCTGAAGTCAGGGTAGGGCTATCAGAGACTGAGAAGAAAGGACAATCAGATCCATGCAGTTATCTCAGGAAGCTAATGGGGATGAAGTTCCCATAGTAGACAGGGAGGATTTCCAGCCACAATTAGGGTCTATCTGATATGTCTGTCCACAAAGAGGAAACAAGATTAACCATCATGTTTGAGGGGTTTTCTTCAACAATTGGGAGAGGGATGGAATAGGTGACAAAGTGGTTTAACTAGAGTTGTATTTGGTCCACTCTGACTGGAGAGTTAGAGAATCCTGGATTGGAATAACCATCTGTTAACCAAGAAGACATGACAGGGAAATGGGTACAAGAGGATGATTAAAACATCTGACCTATAAATAGAAGTCTTGATGGAATTGAAGAACAACTGGAACTTGGAGGGTAGTAGAAGGGAAAGACGAATGTGAGAGTCACAGAAATGCCTGTAATGTAGACTCCAGAAGAGAGCTCATCACCGAGAGTAGACATTCTGGTTAAGAATATGTGTTTGAGGGGTGGGGCATGTAGCTAAGATCACAGGAGCCATATTGGCTAAGGATGGATGTTGGGAATGAGTGAAGGCAGAAGTGAGGAGAAGAAGACTGTCCAGGTGCTAAATGATGAGAGATGACTGGGCTTCAGTAGACAGTGGCAAGGAGAGGCCAGGGACATGAAAGTGGAGTCCTGTGCTTCAGAATGACTGGGTCTTCTGAAGGTTAGAAAGAGAAATGAGGGTGGGGGTGGGCTGGAGAGATGGCTTAGTGGTCAAGAGCACTTACTATTCTTGCAGAGAACTTGGATTTGATTCCCAGCACCCAGTCATGGCTCACAACCATCTGTAACCCTAGTTCCAAGGGATCTGGTGTCATCTTCTGGCCTCTACAGGCACTGGGCATGTACATAGTAAACATATAAACATTCAGGCAACACCCTTATATACATAACACATAAAAACAAATATCCCCTTTAAAAAGGAGAAATAGCTTAAATTGTAACATGCTTGTGAGGGTGAGAATAAAAGCTTTGTCCATCTCTGAGCTCTGGGGTTCTTGGGATGGGTGGGAAAGAGAAACAGCTTCCTTTGACTCAGGGCCAGCCATGTGTCAGAATTTATCCATGAAGACCCTGGGAAACTTGGTTAGGGTGGTAAGATACTGTAAGGCACCATGCATGATTGCTAAGTAGAGCTCAGACTAGACAATGTAAAGGGTTGGATCTGAGCCACATTGTGTTGAGTGTAAGTTAACTGGGAGAGCTTGTGACTATGGCCAGCGATAAACTAAATAGTGAGAGCACGCATAATAATATTTAAGTTTTGATATACACGTGTGTGAGTGTGTGTATGTGTTTGTGTATATGTGTATATAGATGAAGGTCCTGGTGACTGCTGGAGCTGATCCCTGTGTTCTACTGCCCCCCATGTCTATCAGTGAAACCGCAGCTATACCATTACCCTTACTGAGGGCTGACAGTGGCTGACTTCAGGCTTTATGGAACTGTATTGGGGTGGAGTGAGAATCTGGCCAAAAACATTGTATGAAATTCTCAAAGAACTAATTTATAAACTTTAGAAAAAAAGTGACTTGGAATAACCCAATGAGACCCCTGACCCTGGGAAGGAGCAGCCACTGAGGGGAGGCAAGGAAGAGATGCACACTCACATGTGACGTATGGCATCCTCAAAGAGAACCAGGTCCATCACAGCATTCACTTCATTGTGACTCTCCAGGGCTTCTACCAGAGTCTGGCTCAGAAGGTCCCATGATTGCACAGGCATGTACTTGGGCTCACCAATGCCATTTGCAAAGTGACAATACATGTTCAGGTTTTGTGTCTTCTTCAGCATCTCTTCACTATCCTGGAGAGAAGACACAGGGATGAGGATCTTCTGTATTCCCATCTGGTTCCCTATATGGTGGAGATACCAAGATGACTGCTTTCTCTCTCTACATACTTTGTGAAAATTAAGCATCAGTGTCTCTTTGGAATTTTCTCTTGACACTTCCCTAAGAGGTGGACTTTTACCATGGGCTTACCAGCTCCAGGGGTTCATAAACATTTGATATGCCATATAGATTAATGGTGCAAAGTGGAAAGTAGAGAGCATCCACCTTTAGAGCACTGTAATGATCTTTTTGTGTTCAGAAGAGTAGATGAGGACATGGCTGGATTTCTCTAGACAAGCCTCCTTTGGTAATGTTGGATACAATGTATCACTGTCCAGTGGCCTCAATTACCCAACATCCATCTCAATGGTTCTTATTCCCTAACCCATAGAATGCTCATAAAGCATGCCTCTTGTGAAGTTGGTCCACCCATAGAGAAGGCTTGTTTTTTGAAGAATACACTGGTAGTTCCCTATCCTTAATTTGCTGGTTTGTATATATGGTTGTTTCCAATATTAAAACATTTAGAGTAGAATGCACTGTTTACAACACTTTCATAAGAATTCTGCCTTACTGTTCGTCAAATCTTACTCCAGGACAAATATTAGCACATTGTATAATGACTAGTACAATTTAATTAATTAGTCGATGAGGCAAATCTTCATCTCTTTATTAACAATTTATTCTCTAAGCATTTTAGAGGCTTCTATTGTTAGTTTGCATTAGAGGACAAAGAGTAAATTATTTGCTTGTCAAAATCTAGATACTTAAGATTTCATGTAGGAAGAAATATTATAGAAGTAATGTATCCCAAGAAGGCTTTCTAAAATTCAGATTAGGAAATCAATATCAGAAACAGGTAACCAGTAGGGGTCATTGGCAGGGCTAAGTCATGACCATGTTAGTCTTATACATTCCTTGGGCAAGAGCTACCAAACACAAAGGAGTAAAACCAAGCCTGCTGTCTGAGGAAAAAAGAATAGAGGGCTAGAAGATTGAGTATCAGGTGTGACCTGACTTTTGAGGGTCTTTTCAGGGCTGTGGAAAATCCTATTCATGAGGTGAATGGGTGAAGGATTTTGTGTGTGTGTGTGTGTGTGTGTGTGTGTGTGTGTGTGTGTGTGTGTGACAGAGAAAGCGGGGGGAGAGAGAGAGATATGGTGGCAGTGAGTGGGATGAAACATGAATAAGTAAAAATAAATAAATAAATAAAAATTAATTAATTAAATTAAAAAAGAAAATTCTATCTTATTGTGGCTTTATTGATAGTAACAACAGACAGCTGGTTAGGAGGATTGCAATGCAAAAGAGCTATTTTGTCTAGTTTTATAAGACATAGTAGTAGTCCTGTCCTGGCTATTTTATGTTTCAACTTCAGTCACCAGAAAGGAGAGAACCTCACTTGAGAAAATGCTTCCATAAGTTTATAGGGAGGTCTGCAGGGAATTTTCTTAATTAGTGATTGATGAAAGAGGGCCCAGCCCATGGTGGATGGGGCTTCTCCTAGATTGGTATTTTTGGGTTCTATAGGAAACCCAAACATGAAACCGTGAGTGATATAAATGCCTTTGCCTCAAGTTATTTTTGGTCATGGTGTTTTATCAGCGTATAGTTATCTTAAATAGGACAGGTCTGTAGAGATGACACAATGGCCCTTCTAGAGGACCCAGGTTTGATTCCCAGTACCCATACAATGGATCAAATCACCTATAACTCCAGTTCAGGGGATCCAATGCCCTCTTCCAGCCTCCCAGGATACCAGGCATGCATATGGTAATAGACACACATGTAGGCAAACACCCATACACATATCATAGAAATAAATACAGTAAATAATAAAGGACAGGAAAGGAATGCAGAAATCCAGGTGCTCTTCTTGAGTCAGTTTATACTAAGGATCTATCTGGAGAGAAACCAAAGTGTAGTTTTGAGAAGTTTGATCTACAAAGGTTCTTTGATGAACAAAACACATCTCCAGTTTAAGGATCAGAGCCATGTTGTATAGAAGGGAGATAGGAAGCCACCTGATACAGTGAATCAAAGCATCCTTAACAGTGATACTGTGTTTCTCTGAAAGCTACAAGTCAGAGAGCTCCAGACTTTTAAAAATGTGGCTGAATCACTTTGTGAGGAATCAGGGAAATTTGTCCTGACACCAGTGCTAGAATATCTGCAGGCAAGGGGCTTCAGCTGTCTTCACAACTGTTGCTAGTTAGAATAATGGCTGTGTGAACTACATTTTGGTCTCTGATAAAACGATGTGAGCTTTTTCATCAAAACACATAAAGATCTGTACTTCAAAAACCAAGTGTTGTGACTTGAAAAGTTCCAGCGAAGACCAACTCATAAAGACAAGGCTTACTTGCAAAGTTAACTCTAAGTACACAAATTGGCTAACTCTGCAGTGCCCACAGGGGACCATCTAAGATGTGAGAGATCTGAATGCCAGGCTCCATAATAATAATGAGGGAAGTAGAAATGAGGGTGTTTACCTTGAAAACAGCCAGCCAAAGTAGCTTTCAAGAAGCTACTTGAAAGTTCTGTTCAGCACCAGAAAGTTTGCCCTTCAGACTGGGTTGGGTTGTGTATAAATTAGGGCAGTGTCAGAAGTACTAGAGTTAAAAGAACTTTCTAGAGCAGTGATCCTCAACTTTCCTAATGCTGTGATCCTTTAGTAAAATTCCTCATGTTGTGGTGACTCCCAACCATAAAATTATTTTCATTGCCTCTTTATGACTGTAATTATGCTACTGTTATGAATCCTAATATAAACATTTTTAAAGTTAGAGGTGCCAAAGGGTTTGAGAAAATATGGAGCTGATCCAGAGAAGGTACTGCAGTATGGGTGTGGGCTCTTTCCCAAAGGTTCCCCTGTTGGCAGCTGGATCCCCAGTTGGCCATGGGCTCTTTATTGTCAGTGGGCTCTTTAAAAGGTGGGGCCAGACAGAGGTAGTTATATCACTGGGACACTACTCTCTTAAGCTAATGATTCTTTGTTTTTTTTTTTATATCAAAATATATTTTGTTCTGTACCTCTGTCAGATCTGATTCAAATTACAGTTGTCAAAGCAATACAATGCAAAGGGAAAACTGGAGCAACACACACACACACACACACACACACACACACACACACTGTGCCTGGAAAGGATGAAAGGGTCATTGGGGACAAATCACTGTGATATAGAACCAAAATACATCATGAGTGTCATTGACATAGTCCAGGAGAGATAAACATCTGTATCAGTCTTCCTTACACAATCATCATGAAAATTGAACAATAAAGTTCTTAAGCAGGTACAAAAAGCTGTGGGCAATGAGTTGTCAGCTCTTCTGAGAGAACCTTGAAAATTGAACCTGAGTTATCTCTTGTCCCATCTACTTCTGTACCTGCCATCACTGTGAGTCCCCTTACAGAGACTAAACATATGAAGCCACCCCATCTTACATTGTCAGTCTGTAGTGTTGTGCTCCAAATACACCCATGTCTAAAATGCCCAGCATAAGATAATTTGTTAAAATGACAGCGAACAGGCTAATTCATTGAGAATATATATATGGGAAGAGAGAGAGAGAGAGAGAGAGAGAGAGAGAGAGAGAGAGAGTAGAATAATTACAGACAGGGTTTGGTTCTTTCCAGTTCAAGAGAGGACAGAAAACATGGCGGCTCAACAGAATGTTCTATGCTAGTTGCTAGGTAATTTTGTCACTGGGAATGGCAGTATTCCAGTGTCAACACTACTCAAGGCATATTCCATGTGACATTCTCTCTGTGAGTTAGGAGCTCTTGACAAAGGCAAATGAGTTTCAGGGTACAATGTGTTTGTAAAATAGTGTGTGAATTAGGAAGATTTCAGATTTCTGGATTTGAGCATTAAATGTACCATGAGTTTTCAAGGCATAGGTATAATATGAAGCCTCCCTCCACTGTTCCTGTCAAGATTTCTTTCCATCTATTTAGAAGAGCATGTTTCAAGGATCACAGTCACAGAACTATGGTGTATCAGAAAAGGGGATCACATGGTATATGCTTGCAATCCCATGTGCAAGGAAGTGGAGGCAGAAGAGCCAAGGATGGAAGCCTAGCCTGGGCTACCTAGTGACTCTGATACAGAGTGGATTCAAGGACAGTTTAGTTGTATAGCAAAATTCTGTCTCATAGTAAAGGAAGATTGAGGAGAGAAAGGAAGGAGAGAAGAGGAGGAGGAAGAAGAGGAAGAGGAGGTGGAGGAGGAGAAGCCAATGAGGTAGCAATTACCAGTAGTTCTTCTCTCTTACTTTTGGACAGGAAAATATAGTTTCAGTCATTAATATACACACCTACTGTCCAGAATAATTCTATATGTTTTGAATTTCAGAATTATTCTACATTTCCAGTTATTACTACTTCCAAAATGGCTATCATGGGAGTGACAGTCTCAGGATGCTAAACACCATCTGAGATGTCACCTGGGGAGCTAGAAAGAGCCTCAGTATTGTATAAGCTTTTTGATCAGATGCTATCTAGAGAACAATAGATGTGAAATATATAAATAAAATGTGTCTTGCCCACCATTTTTTTAGCCAGGTAAAGTGATAATAGAATTTCTTTTTGAAGAAAAAAGAATCTCTGGCTTTCTCTGACTTCATGGACTAGAGTGGTTTTGGTGATCACCTGCACAGTCCTCATTATTTTTCAAATATAGAAAGAGCACAGGCAATACTTACATCAAAATTTTTCTTGAGGAATTCTGTTTGGATTTTGTCAAAAAGATTGAAATCCTTTTCTTCCACCATCTTATCCCGATAAACCCGATTTGACTCATGCAGATAGAGTTTTACTAGGTCCTGTGTAGACTTCACACATTCCACAGAGGAGAAAAGAATGCCCTTCCAGGAGAACAGATGACAAATAATGTTAGCAACATTTCAGAAGTACAACACTTAAAAGAACTTTTTATATCAGTAGATCTCAACTTTCCTAATGCTGTGACCTTTTAATACAGTTCTTCATGTTGGAGTGAGCCCCCAGCCATAAAGTTGTTTTCATTGCTATTTTGTAACTGTAATTTAATTATTGTTATGAGATGCAATGTAAGTATTTTTGAAGATAGAGGTTTACCAAAGGGATAGTGACCCACAGGTATAGAATTTCTGTCTTACAGCATTATGTCTAACCTGCGATGGTACCTCAGGATTATCTCACTAAGGAATTTGTTATACTAAAGGGAAAACTTGGAATGTTGACAGGGAGTTTTGTCAGAAAGACATGTCATATTTCATTACTACAAGGTTTGTTTTGCAAATTGATTTTGGTAATGATTGAACACATGAAATCAGAACAATGACAGATGATAGGATAGGAATAGTTGTCCTTTGCTGGTCAGCAGTCAATATGTTCATCTCTACTGATTTATCTTCTTATGAATTACAGAGATGTTAATATGTCACCTTTCTTTCCTTATTATTAGCCTACAAATGAACATCTGCTTTCAATGAAAAAGCAAATGGAAGCAGACTTAACCTCAGGGGTTCTCTATATAGCTTCAAACCTATCACCTGGTTCACTCTCACTGCCTTCTTGTCCTGGAGGAGATGGGGGTCACTTAATGGTTCCTTATTGTCCATATAAGAATATTCAGATTTAATTATACAATACAAACATCTGGTTATAACATTGCTATGGTCTACTTATTCATGAACATTCTCATCATCACTTCCCAAATACCGAGTTTCCACTTTCACTTTTGTTTTTCTGACCATGCACACTTTTGTGACCCCATTCTTCCTTCTTTGCTTCCTCTGTTTATCTGTCATGGTTTCATTTCAATGTCTTTGTGGAAGACCTATAAGTGTCCCTTCCCTTGTTCAATAGCACCCATAACTTTGGTATGTTGCACATGGTCTTTTCTATATAATCGAAAGAATTGTTACCTCCACCTTATTATTTTTCCAAGTTCATTTATTATAGATCATAATAACTCTCTCAAAGGGAAGCATATGGAGTTCAGTGATTGCAATTGATTTTTGCCATTGTATAACCAGTGCCTAGCATGCTGCCCAACAGAGATTTACAATGGATTCTCCTTTTGAAAGATTTATTTTAAAGTTGCATATATTTATGTATATCTGAGTGTGAGTATATGGACATAAGTTCAGGTGCCCAGAGCTCAGAGATGCCAAATCCTCTGGATCAGGGATTATGGAAAGTTATGAACTCCCTATCATGGATGCTGGAACCTGGACTCAGGAGCAATACGTGCTTTTAAACCACTCTTTGACTCCTTGAAATGGATTTCTATTAAAACAAAAAGTGGGCTAATATTAAATCTTCTACACATTGTCATATTGCAGAGCAAAATTCTTTCATCAAGATTTGTTTTAGTAATGGCTTGATCATGGATAAACCCTCTAAGATCAAGAAAAGCCAGACAAGGTATTTTAAAGCTTCCTGTTTTCAATCATTACCTAGAAAATAACCCAAATAGTGAAGACTTGAAGGAATAAGATGCCAGAGAAATGAACAAAATATCTAATACCACTTTTCCTCTTGAGACTTTTATCAGTTCACCAACTAAAGATACAAGTTAGGTCAAGGAAAAGATGGAGACAGGGGGAGGTTAAGATCTTGCATGATCTTGTCTCATGGAGGGGGAGTGTGAGGATGAAAACTAGGTACAGGTTTACAAATAAGGAGAACCATGCTTAAAATCCATGGGGAGGCTCCCGAAAGCTTCTGGTCAGGTCTTACAGGAATGGAAGCTGAGGTGTGATCACTGTGGGCTTCAAAGATGCACAGACATGCAGAAGTGTTTACCCACCAAAGAAAACCATCATCATGTAGCCCTGAAAGTATCTGCCTATGGTAAAGCCAATCAGAACTGCATATCAAACAAAACTTATGAGGAACATCAGGACCAGATAAGTCTGAATGACTGAAACCAAGAAGAAAAGAAAGAGAAGCAGCTAATTGGTAGTGGCCAATGCCTTTAGTCCAAGCATTTGGGAAGCAGATTTCTGAATTCAAGACTGACCTGTTCTACAGAGTGAATTCCAGGACAGCCAGGGCAATGCTATTTCAAAAAAGTTAGATGATGGTGATGGTGATGGTGATGACAATGATGATGATGATGATGGAGGAAGAAAGAAAGAAACTGAGAGGAGAGGGAGAAGGGGAGAGAGAGAGAAATAGAGAGGCCCAATTCATAGAAGAGATAGGCATTGGACTGAACAAGTGCATTTCATGGAATTCTGATTGATACAGCATTCACTAGAGGAATAGCAAATAAAATGCATATCTTGAAAGAAGGAGAAAATAAAACAGCAGAAATACACAAAAATTCCACAGAATTCAAACAGGGACAGAAAGGAAACAATGGAAGAAACATATAAAAATAGCATAGGAAGCCTGAACCTCAAATGCATGCCTAGGTATGACAATGTAAGCAAATGGACAGTATTGTGGAAAGGCACAACTGCCAGGCTTGCTTTCTAAGAGTCAAATATATAGATAGCACTTACATCTATTCTCAAGCATAAGAATATAGGCAATCTGAGCATAAGACAAAAAGAAGCTTTTCTTAACTATGGTTTCTCCAGCCATGGTCCAGCCAATCCTGGATAACAAATATTCAGAAAGGGTTATGATTGCACCACATGTGTACAATTTTGGACATTAGTCTCTAAACAACAAACAATCACAACTACCTAAGTAACAAGTACATTGTGTAACTTAAAGATGATATGATGTATAAAGGGGTGATGTGTGCAAGTTACATCAATTTCCATGGAATGGGCAAAGGTTAGAAGATTTGTGTATTATACTTGAGGCTTTGACTCAATTTCCAGAATTAGAACAAAGATAAAAATAACACCAAAACTACTCTGATATTTCATATAAAGGACCTGAGCACCTCTAGACTTTCATATCTATGGGGGGGGGTTGTGGTCCCATGTGGACACAAATGGACAAGTGAAATTAAACTAAAGTAATATAGATTAATCATGCTATCATCAAACAAAGTTAACTTTAAAGCAAAGGCTATTTTTGGACATAAATAAGTACACCTAATATATAAGTAACAGTTCAAGAAGGTGGGCTAGTTGTAAGTATATTCGTAGTTTAAAATTCTACTTTTTGTCAATATAACTTTACAGTGTAAAAAATGAATAGGAAAAAAAGGAGAAGCAGATATGTCCATATGTCCATACTACTTGGAAGATTTCCACAAATCTTTCTCAAAAGATTGTAGAACATATAGATTTTTAAAAACAAATATCAGTAAAATGTATTAAACTTAAGTTAGATGATTTAAAAATGTATAGTAATTGACGTATTGATTAAACTATACCTAATGTCTGAGAACACACTTCTCAAAACTGAATGTTAATTGTATTGTGGGAAACATGGCAAACCTCAATGAATTTCAATGGAATGAAATCACATGGAATTTGCTGAAATTAGGTAGTTATCAATTAAAAATGTAAATCTCAAAACTTCTAAATGTTTAAAAATGAATGCTACACTGAAGATTGTAAACCATAAACCATGCAGCCTGGGAAAGCCTGCATGTTGCAAATGCGGTCAGAAGAGAATTTATAACCATAAAGTGAACACTACAGACGAGTTGGGATGACAGTTATTGAGGTAAGAAACCATATCAAGATGTGAGAAAATAGAGGTTCGTTCCGGTCTGTCTGGGCTGGTGCCCAGAGCATACCTTGGGTGAAAGCTCCGCAGCCAGTCCCAAAACAGCCAGAGGAATCTCCACTCCCAGGCACTCTGACACACCCAGGATCAGAGGTGAGGAGGAACCAACATCTGTCCCAACGCTGGGAGTAATTGGGACCTGTGGGTGGGACCAGGCACACAGGGAAACTCCGCCAGCCCACTGACTCCCTTTCCTTTCAGTCTGTCTGGGTTGGTGTCCTGAGCAGACCTTGGGCATAAGCTCCGCAGCTAGTCCCACAACACACAGAAGAAGCCCCACTCCCAGGTGATCTAACAAGCAAGGATTCAGGATCCCAGAATCACAGGATCACAGAGATAGCTTGACTCTGAGGAGTTCTGACACAAGCAGAACCACAGGAAGGACAGGCTCCAGTCAGATTTAGCAAGGGCAGGTAGCACTAGAGAAAACTAGATGGCGGGAGGCAAGAGTAAGAAAATAAACAACACAAACCAAGGTCACTTGGCATCATCAGAACCCAATTCTCCCACCATAGCAAGTCCTGGACACACCATCACACCGGAAAAGTAAGATTCAGATCTAAAATCACTTATCATGATGATGATACAGGACTTTAAGAAAGGTATGAATAGCACCCTCAAAGAAATACAGGAGAACACAGGTAAACAGCTAGAAACCCTTCAAGAGGAAACACA
>NW_022196911.1:61219231-61219379 GCF_008632895.1 Mastomys coucha
GTAATTGGAGAAATAGGTCCAACATTGTACAATCTATATACACTTTCAGCTTGTTTGTTCGTGACAGTATCTGGCTGTGTACAACACAAGGGTCTTGAAATCTTGCTTCTCCTATCTCAGCCTCTCTATTAGTAGGATTGTTTATTTC
>NW_022196911.1:61219455-61246893 GCF_008632895.1 Mastomys coucha
TGGTTTTCAGAACAGCTTATATATTTCAATAGTATTTATATACCCAAAAGAAACATAGATGATTAACTTGGGGGGGTGGAGTTTGTAAGAGAACAACAAAGAGTGAGACTGAATGTTTTGCTTGATGTTTGTAACTCTTGTATCAAGTTTGAGGAAGAGGACTTTATAAGTTATTCCTTTTCTGAGATGAATGCTTTCCAAATTATCACAGCTAATGAACCAAATTCTTACCCTCACCTAATGTCTGTGCCACCCTCCAAGCAGAACCATTGTTCATTAAAACAGTTGGTGAATGACTTTATGGATAGACAATCTTAATATCTACACCACTTCTTAAATGAATGTCACCTGTTCTCTGTGGGCTGAGAATAAAGTCACTCACTCAAGTCAAATAGCTTTGACCATAGCAGGAGGTCTGTATCCAAAAATTGATCCTACAATTCATTTCTTGGTGCAGCAGAACTATCAGCTCTCAGCTTAGCTACAATGGAGGTAAAATCCTTTGGTGATGTGAGGGTCATTGAATTACAGCCTTATTACAATGAAATCCAATGTCTAAAAATTGTTCTTATTTTGGGCTTGTACCACAGTAAGAGCCAAGATTTTAAACTCTACTAAATACAAAACAACAAAAAGACTATATATTTATGTTAATTTAAGAAAATATCATTAGTGATGTATTATTTTGAAGTATACAGTTAATATGTTTGGAGTTATTTAAAATTTATATTGAGAAAAATGTATTTTCACTATTTCTGTAGACAAGCATCTACATAAGACTGTTAAATTGATTGTTGTTTTATATCAAACAACTTCTATAATACTTATTTTTATTGTTATAATATTTTATAAAATTTAAGGAATATGACAAAAAAGATATTGTAGGTATTGAAGGGGTGTCTCTGGGAGGAGTAGGGGTACAAAAGGGAAACAAGAATGTGATTTAATTCTATTTACTTAAAATATGTTTTTAAATGTTAACAAATTCAGATAAATTGAAATCATGTAACTTTTCTCATCATAATGCAATAAAAGTAAAAAAAAAAAGTAAAGATCACAGTAAAAAGAAGCAATATTAAAAAAAAAAGATGTGAAGTAATAAACTAAAGGAATCCCATGTCCAAGTTAAATAGGAAGGTAACAAATAAAAGAGTAAATATTAGTTATACATATTGGAAAATAATAAGCATCAAACCAAAACATTCCATAAAGTCAACTGTTGTATTCTTTCAATTTTCATTAGAAAAGAAAAACAAGGACTGGCAATGGATAACTTCTTTGCAGAAGTGACACAAGAGAAAAATGAATGCCACAGATAACTGTGTCTGTGGCCGTGAATCCTACTGCATTGTCAGGCCGCAACTAGTGAGAGGAAGGTTTTAGCTGAGAAAAGACAGTTCCTCAAGAGAGCTAGAATTCTGCCTGCTGAAAGCCTTCAAAGACAGTATAAGGACAACAGTATATTTTTGACTATTTTTTTAAATGATATTGTGGTAAATATATGATACAAAATGTAGTAGGGTTATGTGCATCAAAATTGAATTCATAATTTCAAACTTCTGCAAAGAAAGCTCTAGGTGGCTGTCAACCCCTGAGGAAAGTATGATGCAATGTTTCACAAAATCTACCAGAAGTAGAAAAAAATGGAACAAAAAAATCCAAGGTATTTTATTTAGATTTTAGAACCCTTAGGTTGGCAAGACAGGAGATTTAGCAATTCAAATGTAGAAATTATATAAGTTAAAAAGCTGAATCTAAGGAAAGGGTGCAGGTAGGAACCAAGTTACTCCAGGAATACAAAGTTGACTTATGATTCAAAAGTAATTAACATAATTTAACATAGTATCAGCCTAGGGAAGAAAAAAGACTTAATTATTTCAATCAGAAAACGAATTTGTTAAGTCTCTATACTTAGTTGTGAATAAAACTCTTAATAAATTATATAAAAAAAATCTTGCCACAGCAAAGAACACCTTCAGAAACCTATGGAATACACTGTATTGCTAGGCTGTTACAGAGAAATTAGGAGTGTGAAAGATTCTGCTCTCTGCACTCCTCTTCAAAACTCTACTGGAAGTTGGAGGAAAAAACCATGCACAAGAAAAAGAAATAAAAAATTAACAATTGGAAAGATTTTTTTTGAGATGGGGTCTCATTGTATGTTCAACTTGCTATGTAGACCTTGCTGGCTTTAGGCTCATAGTAGTCTTTGGTGTCTTCCTCTACAATGCTAGACTTGATGGCCTATACTATCTCACCCTCCCTTGAATGTTTCCTTTAAATCCAGCAATATAACTAAAGAAACAAACAATGAAAGAAATGTTGAATGCATTAGTAACATTCATTCAAATTTTATTGAATATGAAGTTTAAAACTAGGCCAGAATAATGTGTGAGGTTAGAAGTCTGGACCATATTGATGGCTAGAAGGAAGAGGAAAGAGTGAACGAGAACCTTAGCATGGGGTGCTGGTGTGTTCTAGTCCTTGAGCAAGGTCTGATTACAAGGTGTGGTCACTTGTGATAATTAACCAAGCCAGATACTTGGACATGTGTGCTTTTCTGCCTGCTTGCTGTACTTCAATAGAGTATAAAAAAGAAAAATTTAAAGAAAAAAATAAAGAAGAATAAGTTCCTGTGGCCCTAGCCAGATGGGTACCTTAGTCTCTTTCTCCTCATTAACTCTCTGAGGTATCCACCAGAAATAAAATGTGGAGTGTGAGATAAAGTATGACTTGGGAGTCCTGGCTTCTGAGGCTTGGCACTTAACAGTGAGGGGCATTGATTCTTGACCTTTATAGTTCCTGTTACAGTCATGGTCACACTGACTAGCAATGAAGTGCTCAGCAGCTGTGAACACATCAAGTGCAAATTGTGCACTGTCTTAATTTGCTATATGCTGCCCTGAGCAGAGAAAATTGGTTCATGATTTCTGTGATCACAGCCTACCAAATTCTACTGTGACTTCAATAGATGGAGAGAAGGATATATAAAGGATTGAAATGAGCTAGGTTCTACAGGAAGGATATTTCTCCAATTGGCTGTTCAATTAACCCCCTAATATCTTGCAACAGGCCTTCAGACAAGCTGCCAAGAAGAAAACAGGAGGCAGTGGTCAAGGTCTGACTTGAAGCTGTCCTCTGGGGGGATTATGGGCAGAGCTGTGCAGCTGGAGTTGAAGGAGGCAGCACTCCAATGGGGAATGTACTTCTCAATGCTATGGCAGCTGGCTGACAGCTGATAGGCTACTAAGAGGCCAGGTTGAGATACAGAGCCCAAGGTGTTGTCTCTTAGGCTGCTTGAGTTATGCAAAGACAGGCCAGGAGAACAAGAGACTTGGCCTCCATTCTGGCATCTCTCCCCTTTCTGGTTCTTCCTTGACACTGCATCCATTACACAAAACAAGATTGGAATAGAATATCCACTTTCTGTAAGGCATTTTGTGGCTCTAAATTACCTAGGGAACCTGACAATTGTATCATTTTTTAATGGAAATAGAGACATTCCTGTGGACCCATGAAGCACTGGCTCCAGGATGCTCTTGAGCACCATAAACCATGAACACTCAGGTATTTATATACGATAGAGTAGTCTAAGCATATATCCTATGCAGATCCTTCTGTATACTTTCAACCATGTCTAAACTATGTATAACAGCTAATGAAGTTGATAAGGTCAATAGTTGTTATACACTATTATTAGTGGAAGACTGATCAGAAAGAAAATAATCTGTTGTGCAAAAATCCAAGTTTTCAGAGTATTTTCAACAGTAGGTTGAATCCAGCTCTGTGGAATGCAAGATTAAAGACAGTTGACTGTAGTTAGTGTTTTACCTTCTATGGGTGTTGAGAGGACTAAATGAGTTGATGAGTGCAAAGGCTTAGTGCTGTGCTTGGTAAATATTATGCACTAAAGCGAAGCCGTTTACAAGGGCCTCTTTTCATGTCTCAAATTATCTTGTAGTCTCATCTTTTGCCTCCTCACTACCTGACACCACTCTTCCTACCCACTTCTGTTTTGTTATTCTGTTAATGCTACCTTGTGCTTTCTGTCTCCTTGTCCCTGAACTCATGTCCTTATTTCTTAGCTAGAAACTTCATCAAGTCTCTACTAAATGGAAGTAATAATATCTGCCTTGGGTAGGGTTTCTATGGCTGTGGTAAAACTCCACAATCAAAAGCATCTCAGGGAGACATGGCTTTATTTTTCCTTGCTGATTGCTTGAGGGAATTAGGACAGGAACTCTAGGCAGGAGCTTAGAGGCAGGAACTAATAAGGAGGCCACAGAAGAATGTTTCTGCAGGCTTGCTTCGTATGGCTTGTTCATCTTAGTTTCTTATACAACCAAGAGATTGCACTGCCCGAGGTAGGCTGGACTTCCCACATCAATTATTAATCAAGAAAATGCCTCTCAGATTTTCCCACAGGCCAATTTTATGGAGGCATTTTCTCAATTAAATATACTCTCTTCCCATATACATTCAGGTTTGTGTCAGACTTGATAAAAACCAACTAGAAAAACCATCTATTCCAAAGTATTGAGGTAAGGCATGGGTTTCAACATAGCTAGATGACAAGGCAAATGTCCAATCAAGACCGTAAGTAAGGCTACATCTGATCTGGGGTGGTTGACCAGTTCTCCTTTAATACTGCCACTGGAGAGCAATGTGAACTTGACTAGTTTTACCTCTTGTTTTTCATTTACGAAATATAAACAGTAATATCTAGATTCCATCATACTGCAGTGAGTTTAGGCATGAGGTTGTGATGTAAGCAATGTCTCTCTCAACTAGTGTTCAAAATATAAGAGCTAATTGTGAGTAAGCACATACATTTTGCTATGGTCTGGGAACCTCATCACCAGAGGCTTTACCTGGTAGTGTTTTGTTGTTGTTGTGTTGTTGATATTTTTGAGGTAAGATCTAATTGTGTAGTCTAGTCTGGCTTCCAACTAGCTGTGGCAGGTAGATCTCAAGTGGGAGACCAGCCTAGACTATATCTGAAACAGATTTGATCTGGAAATGAATCTGGAATTTGTAGGGCTGAGGCTGTATCAGAAGATGAAAAATGACATTTAGGAATATAATAACACGTGTTCTAACTTGTGTGGTTTGGGAGGCATTCCTTTTCATCATGAATACAGTAAGTACCACAAGTGATGGAGGCGTTTTTAAATAATTACTCTTCTCCTCCCTCTTATTTTTATTTTCTCTTCTTTCCCATTTCTTCTTTCTTTAGTGACTCCCTTTCATTCACTTTTCTCTTTCTTCCTTGTCAATCTTCTTCCACTTTCTTGTCTGTACACTAGAGTATTAGGAGTACACTAAGTAATATAGCTAAGTCTTGGAATGAAGGAAGCAACTGAGGAATGTGTTCTCTTTATTGAGAAATAGTTTAAAAATAAAACTTCATTTTGTTCCCCATAGAGTCCATGACACTCTGTACCTATTTATGATCCCAATTCCACACACTTCTTGTCTTTGTTGAAAGAGGTTTGTTACTTACCATTTGTTTGATTAAGAATAGGAACCTATGAATCATCTCTAATATTTCATAGTATCTCATGAACTTACTTGGAAAATATTGGCAAAATCTCTGAGATTAAAGATGTAGTGAAATTTGATTGCTGTGGGCAGAAATGTGGTGGCAATTTTCTGGTGGAAGGTGACAGCCAGGTTGATCAGAGGAGGGATGGATTTCTGCAGGGTGGTTGGAAAGTTTCCAAGCTTCAGATGATGGGTCAGGATGGTGCTATAGATGGAAGAGAGGGCATCAGCTCCTGGGAAGCAGAGGGCAAATACGCTGAAGTGGCGCTGCAGGAGAAAACAAGGCATGAGGGAGAGGTGTAAGCTGGATGTCTCCTATCACCCAGTGAAGATCACTACTCTAGACTAGGAACAGGATCAAAGATTCCACATCAAAGTTTAGGTTGAGCATGAAGTGAGTAGGAGGATAATGGAATTGAGCTTTGATCAAAGATGGGGAACGAATCCGAGTCTAAATCTGAGTTGACACTGTGTGTCTCTATGCCCTTGGGAAGGTAATTCCATCAATCATAAGTCGCTTGTATGAAGAATGAAGGAGTTGAGTTGTATGAACTCTGTGAACCCCTCTAGCTTTAGATCCTTATTACACTGAAGTTTCTTATCTGAGAGATGCAAATTGGTTTGCTACTTTGGTAGGCTAGCAGAGGAAAGGCCAGTTACCAGTAGTAATCAAAGGCCATCAACCCAGAGAGATAACATTAGGACTCAGAGGTAACACCCATGCCTGCCTCCTTCTGTACCTGAAGCCTTGGGTTGATGGTAAAGCTGCCTGCAGTGGGGTTCATGCAGGAGATATACTGTACATTCATGATCTCCTTTAGAGACAGCTTGGTCCGATCATACCTGAAATAGATGCCTCCAGTGAGTCACCTGTGGAGGTGTACATCCATAACCCAGGTACTCAGAAGGCAGAAAGCTGTGAGTATGAGTGTAGCCTGGGCCACATAATGGCATTGTCTCTAAACAAAACAACCAACTTATAGTAAGAGTTGCATGTGACGGCTAAGGTAAGTAGCACTTCCTCAAGGTGAGGAAGGACAATTTCCATCATTCACATGTTTCCATCATTCACATGTTTCCATCATTCACATGTTTCCATCATTCACATGTTTCCATCATTCACATGTTTCCATCATTCACATGTTCCCATAATTCACGTTTGGTTGTATCTTACTTATTTTTCTATTGCTGTGATAATACACCTATGACCAAGGACATTTATAAAAGAAAGTATTTTACTTGGCTTATGGGTTCAGATGGTTAGAGTCCATGATAGCAGAGAAAAGGGACAGCTGCGAGTTCACATCTTCATCCACAACCTGAAGCTGTGAGAGTGCATGGAGAGCATGTCTTTTGAAACTGCAAAACCAGACCCCAGTGACACATCTTCTCCAATGAGGCCACACCTCCTATCCTAATCCTTCCCCAAACAGTTGGACAAACTGGGGACTACACATTTAAACATATGAGCCTCTGGGGTTCATTTTCATTCAAACCACTACAGGTGATTAAATAAAAAAAAAAAAAGAAATCTAGATTTACTGAGAGATTAAGAAGAAATAATAGCCCAAGGCAAAATTATGAGAATCCCAATATCTACAGAAATAGTCCAGGAGGAGAGCACACAGAAGAAGACTCACAGAAAAGAAGAAACTCAGGGAGATATGGCTGTCCAGAAAGCAATGGTAGCCAGCATTCCTACATTAGAACTTCAGAGAGAAGAAAGATCTTTCTCCAATAGCGTCTCTTAGATTCCACAGGAATAGTTAATAGGTTTGTAGGAATAGTTCAGAAACTGGAGGGGGGAATAATCAAAGAAAAATGCATTGAGGAGTGAGTTAGAAACTTGGTAAAAAGCAAGAATAGAGAGGGAAATTTAACTATACACATAAGAGAGACTAGCCATAGGAAAATGACTTTTAACAAAACAAAAGTCTCAATGACATGAAGGAGCCAACAGATAGATGGGGACTAGCTGGTGCAGTTACAGGAGCAGGAGTTGGCAGAACCATTACATGGGGGTGATGCTTTAGGTGAGATGTCATGGGAAGCTGGGCCACAGGGTTTGGAAGTGATGAGCAAGTTGTACAGAAGCAAGGGTTGACTTAGCATTAGTTTCCTCAGAGAAAGCCAAGTCATCAGCTTTGGTACATTGGGGATTCGAGAGGAGAGAAGAGTGTCCGATGTAGGTATTTCAGAGAAAGTACCCGCAAAGAGAAAGAGCAACAGGGTAGGATTTCTGTCAAGTTTCTACTTCCCACTTAAAGTCCTTACTGTCACTCTATCTTTTCTATATTGGTTAGTAGCTTAAATCCTAGTGTGGAGACTGAAGGCAAGAGGCTAATGGTGTTTGACAGAGATTTTAGAAAGAACTGAGAAGCAACTGGAGTTGGCATCTTTACCATGACCCTCTCTCATTTCTCTCTGTAACCCTACCCCATTTTTACAGAAGGAAGAAGGAGAGCCAGGGATGTTTTAGATCACCCACTTTTTCCTGTAGACTGTGTTTACTGTCCGCCATTAAAAACTAGGCTGTTTCAAGAGAAACTAAGGCTCTGCATTGCTCTGAAGACATCAACCCATGCTAGTCAGCTGAGAGTGTGCCTGTGATTATCAGAGCATCTCTGTAGGAGGCCACAGTGGAGGTGAGTGGGGAGTTTAGCTCTGTGGTTAGAGGAAGTCTCAGAGAATGTAATTTTGAGATGTTTTCATTTTAAAACTGTATGTCATAGCTTTATATTTGGTATGTTTCCATACATGTGTATAGCATATAGCCAATAAAATCCAAAATTCCCTTTCTAGCTTCTCTTCAGTCTTCCAATACACCCATCCCTCCTATCTCCATAGCTCAGAAAAGTGAGTCCTGCAGAAAACTATAGCTTCCTTTTTGGGTGAAATCTCAGTACCCCTCTAACCTAGAGGCCCCGTCTGAGAGAGAACTCCAAGAAGCATAGAAGCCCCTATGGAATGAGGTTTACTCTGGGTTCCCCTTGTGGTATCAGAGCTAACAGAAGTTTATTATTGCAGCACCGACTGAGGCTGAGTGTCCTGAAACCCTTCTGCAGGGACACTTACCAGTGGCCATAGTCTAGGTGCTGCCTGATGACAGTGTGGGGCTGTACTGTCCCATAGGCGTCCACCTCGGGCATGTTCATGTCATCGATGAAGTAGATGAGTTTCCTGTTGCCTGGAGGGCCATAATTCCTGCCAGCTTTCTTTTCTAGAGGTTTCTCCAGGACAGCTGAGGAGAGATCCAGTTAGTTAGGGAAGAAAGGTAGAACTTCAGAGGTGAATACCGAGGCAGTACAAGTGTTCAGGACAAGATGAGGTGCCATCTTATGTATGCACAAACAGCAGCTATTGTACTGGTAGGTTGGCCATTCTGTAGGACCAGGAGAGGAATTTGGAGTGACCGGGCAGCAATGGTGGTACCACCTGCCAGACACTAAGCATCTTATAGTATGTGTTGATAGGTTCTTGTGTTTATTACCTCTTCTAATTCTGATAACATAGGATAATGAAACAATCATATTTCATTTTGGAACTAGGAGTATCAACACACAGAAATGTTGAACAGCATTAATAAGGAAAAACCAGGATGCAGAACAGAGAAGTTAAGCCCCAAAGCCCATGTCCCTGATATACTTGTGGTTCCCCAGTTTTCATTGTTTATAGGTTAGAAACTGAAAAGATGCATTCACAGTCACCAACCCATGTCTTTAACCCCAAGGAAATCTCCAGAAACCTGGACCCCCATAGACCTTTCCACCGTGCCTAAGACACAAAGGGGACTAATGGCCATGGCTCCTGTCCAGAGCTCAGCTGGGGGCCCCTTTTGACCCTGAAAGCTGTAGGAGGAATCATTGGATATTTTGCCAAAAAATCTTTGCAGAATTTCCATCTCCTGGGGTTCACAGTGAGGGGGAGTGGAAAAACAGCCTCAGAGAATGTCTGAGAGCATCCATCAGTGCCCTTGCCTGCCTTCAGTCCTATGGACCCCATTGGTGAAGAACAGTGACTTTCAGAGAACCAAGTACAGGCACTCTCCTGGATTCATCTCTTCCATTATCAAGCCAGAGGGAAGGAATCAGGCACACAGCTTCCAGCCTGATGGGGCTTGTTGAGAACAAACTTAAGTAATAGGGAAGAGAGTTAGGATTTACTTTTTCTCTAGTAAAGCAATTAAATATTTATAGATTGCAAGAACCAACACTTTCTTATTGCAGCTGGGAGCCCTGAGAACCATCTGATTTCTTCTCCTGAAGAACAAGTTTGTAAACAAGGAGAAAGTGTCAACAGACAATGAAGGTGACAGATAGAAAGACAAGTTCTTTCAAGATGCTTGAATATTCTAATTTCCTAGGCTGAAGTTAAATTAAGTGTTTCAAATAGGAATTAAATTTAAATTTAATTAGCATGCAATTAACATACACTATCAACCAATTAATCACCCAACACCTTCTCCCCCCCCCCAAAGATTTAACAACTATATATGAGATCTGTCAAAATGAAATATAATTAATGGGCTGCCAAGGACATGCTTTGAGAACAGTCCTGCTAATAGGAAGCTTCTCCTTAGGAATACTTGTTTCTTCAACCTCCCAAGGCCATGGTATTCAGATCAGTCCCTTGAATTAAGCAGACCCTGTAATTTGGGTTGATTAAGCTCTTTAGCCATCTCCAAGGCTTTGGAAGAGAAAAGTACCCCAGTTAGCAAGAAGTGGTCTTGGAGAGTGCTAATTGTCTCAAATGGAATATGTGGAGTTCTCCTGAGAAAGACAGGGGGAATGAGCCATGGTCCTCAGCCTTTCAAACCTCACTCTGCTTCTGCTCACATCTAAGAGGGAGTGACACTGAGTGGTTTTGTATCCAGGTGGGCCTGAGGAGTAGGTGTGGCTTACACTTGAGGGAAGCTGTCCGATACTGATGTTACAAGACAAACAAGAGTGATGAGGAGAGCAAGCCTCTCTGAGCGCTTCTGATTGAGTTCTGATCTGTCACACACAGGCCTGAGTCACGGCCACCGCATTTATGCATTGTTGAACTTCTTGAGATATGTGTAGTATGGCACAGTTCAGTCTTTGGCTTCAGGGAGCAGTGCTGTCTTCTATATCAAGACCATTTCAGTATTACTGTGTCTGCCATCTTTGTGCTGTGGCTGCCACATAGCAATTACACTACCCCAGTTGGTCACCCTGATTTTCTCCTCAGGAGAAGCCCTTGTGAAGAGTGACCCAGATCCTGTCAGTGCCCTGCTTAAGCTTTGCATGGCATCTCTCTTCAGGGTGAGCAACCTCTTCGATCTCTGCTCCAGCCACGTCTCTCTGACATAATCACCGTTCAATGTTCCAGAGTTTATGCTCTGGCTGTTTCCAATCATTATATCTATGTCTTCCAAATGCCAGCATGCTTTGTTTCCTCATTTATTTACTCAGATATGTCCCTGCCCAGTAAGACTTTCATGGTACTCTACCCCCCCATCTGTGATAGTATGTATATGCTTGGCCTAGGGAGTAGTACTATTTGGAGGTGTGGCATTGTTGGAGTAGGTGTAGCCTTGTTGGAGTAGGTGTGCAACTGTGGGAGTGGGCTTTAATAACCTAGTCCTAGCTGCCTGGAAGCCAGTATTCTGCTAGTAGCCTTCAGATGAAGATGTAGAACTCTCAGCTTCCCCTGCACCATGCCTGCCTGGATGCCATCATGTTTCTGCTTGATAATGGATTGAATCTCGGAACCTGTAAACCAGCCCCAATTAAATGTTGTCCTTATAAGAGTTGCCTTGGTCATGGTGTCTGTTCACAGCAGTAAAACTCTAACAAAGACCTCATCTTTTTTCTACCTCTGCTGAATTTTTTTTTTCATAACACTCATCACTATTTAATAATTCCTGTCATCAGGAGCTTAGATTCTCATATGGAAAGAGCAGGTAAGATAACAAATAAGAGAACAGGGATTATTTTGCTTTTTTTTTCTAGCATATTCTTTAGCACACAGTAGAATGCTTAGAAATTGTTTATTCAGTTGAGGGATGAATGAATGTATTATAACAAGCCCCGAGAAATAGCAAATGCAATTCTTATCTCCATATTGAAGTTAAAGGCCAGGAGTTAAGCAAGGCAGGGTAAGCTCCTTGCGGAAACCACAATCTAGATCTTTAGCTATAGATCCCAATTTTTTTTCCCTCACTGGACATAGAAGTGATTTTTCTGGTTACTCTAACAAACTACTTGATAAAAGCAAATTAAGTTTGAGGGTATAGCCCAACATGGCAAAGGAGGCAGGAAGCAGTTGGTCTATTGCAAGCATTTCCAGGAATCAGAGAGTGTTAAATTTGCTTTACCTTTTTATCCAGGCCAAGACCCAAGCCCTTAGAATAGTGCCTTTCATGTTAAGGGTTGGCTGTTTTACCTCAGATAACTCATTCTAGAAAATTCCTTATAGATTATGTCTAGATGTTTGAGTTTTTGGTAATTCTATATTCTGTCAATTTCACAATAAATATTAGCTATCACACTGGGTGAGTAAGCCCTTGTGCTTTCATCCTCAGCCTCTCTGGGTTGTTTCTAACCACTCTGGCTCTCCAGTATCTAGATTCAAGAATGATGCATTCACACATCCGTATGGTATGCCACAGACCTGCTGTGGTGAACAGTTGACACGTACCATGTTACTAATTCCTCTTAGATCCCCCCTGATGAACTATCTTTACCTCTCAAAAATTATTTCAGGAGAGAAGACTGAGCTTTAGATAAGTCAAGATGTTTTTACAAGATCAAATGACTACAAAGAGGCAAAGCACGGGCTTTACCTCAAGTCTGCCCTGTTACAGACTCTCAAAACCACAGCTGCCAACCAAGTCTGCACATGCCTCTAATCTGCTTTCTGCCTTTAGAAATTCTCAGCTCATCGCCTGCTCCCTATTTTTTATAGATAGCATCAATAATTAATCATGGCGTTCCTTGCAATCACATGATTTGTATACTTGTGTTTGAACTATTTTCCTTTCATATTATTTAAGTTTTTCATATGTTAAAACTTTTTGGTTGTATCTGTAAGGCCTTTTGATGTATTCTTTCAAGAAATAGCTTGCTTTGCATGACTATACAAAATCATACATATTCATTCTGGAAAGATTAGAATGCATAAAAATTCACAGTGACGAAAGTGACAATTGGCCAAAAAATTTTCACCTAGCTGTTAGCAATTCCTTCAACATTCTTGTGTCCTGTACTTTATTAGAGATACTTGTTTTTATTAGATTTTTGAATCTCTACAAATCATAATTGTTTTGAACATATTGCTTATATATATATCAGTTCTCATTTAATATATTATATAATTTTTATCTTCAAGGTTTTTTGGCAACAGAATCTCAGTTTAAAGTGTAAGCTTGCTTTAAACTAAAAAACATCCTGCCTCAACTTCTGGAGGGATGGGGTTACAGATGTGAGCTATCATGCCTGGTTCTATGGCAAATTTTTCCATCTGATAATAAAGATGTTTTTGAAACATGATTTTAATGGCTGTGCTATGCTTCCTAATTTATGGGATGGCTTCTCCATTGTCTGAAGGCAGGGTTCACAGTGTCATTGTATTTTGAATCACCTACAATTCCAAGGAGAATTCTTGCTCACTAGATGATGGATTGCACATGGCCTAGCATTAGTTTGTATCATTTCTTTTTGGAAGACATTGAGTGAAAGAGAGCTTTCTACTTATAGCAGTGTAAGTAGGACACTCCTTTGAGGCAGGGATTTGAGTAGACCTTTGAAGGTAACCAATAGCCCTAAGTTTTAATGGGCAGGTTACAGAGACACATCTTACACTTTCAGACATCTAAATTTCTCTTTAATTAGTGTAATTAAGCTCTAAAGTATTTATTAAACTAATAATTCAAATCTCTGTCAGATGATAACAGGTACAGGGTTACCATGAGCATGAGGTTCAGTCAGATCCTTTTGTGTCCACCAACCTTCACCAAGCTCTTTACTCCTTCTTTTCTGTCCTGATCAGTCTGTGGCTCTTTGTAAATTTTATTATTATTATTTTAAAGACTTATTCATGTCTCAACTGAAGCAAAAATGACTACTCTAGTTTTTTGGGGGTCATGGGTAACAAGTACTACCATGCCCAGTTGAGAGTGTTTGTATGTAAATAACATAATTGGGTCTTTTTTTTTTAAATTCATTTTGATAATCTTCTTTTAAGTGCTGTATTTAGAGCATTGTCAATTAAAGTGATTATTGATATGGTTTAGAACTAAAAAAAAATAAAAACTTATTCATATTTTCAAAAAGAATGAGAAGAGAGCAAACAGAGGAGACACAGAAGCAGATCTATTAAAACAAAGACCAAAATGGACCACAAAGGAATTTGGAAAGAGAGAAATTTGTCACAATAATCTAAGATGACACAGTTATAACCCATGAAACTTATCTCACATTTGCCTTTAGGAACTACCTTTGTGAAAGCTCAGAGTTAAATCTATGTTTAATTCCAGTAACCATAACTTATTAGATTAGCAATATAATTGTATAATTCTGCTAATTTAATTAGCAGTATAATCCTACCTCTTCTAAATGAAAGCTTGTTTCAAGTGACAAATTCTTGAAGGTATATGTCATAGTTATTTAAAAAGGAGATATAAGGATATATAACAGAGTAGATATTAAAATAAAGCTAAAATTAGGTTCTTGAGTGTTCTGCCCATTTACCTATCCATCCATGCATCCATGTATCCATGCATTCATTCATATCTATCCATCTATCCATCTATATTGTGTTGCCCCATATAGCCCAAGCTGTTTTGATTCACTTGCTGCAGCCACATATTTTCCTCTGGGGAATGAAAAATACAATGGATGAAGCAGAAGCCATTCAGTCATCTTGAATGATAAGCCAGGGGAATAACAAATATTTAATACTGGTATTGTTAAACAATGGATCTAGAGTTTGTAAATGTTTACCTTTGTACTTCCTGGTGAGTGAGTGAGTGAGTGTGTGTGTGTGTGTGTGTGTGTGTGTGTGTGTGTGCGCGCGTGCGCGCGTTTTCTCTGCTACCATCATTGGGTTTTCTGCTACTTACAGCCAAAAGCTTTACCAATGAACTAATCCATTACAGGATGGGCTGGGAGATTAAGTAAACTAAAGTGGGTGAGGATGGAGTTCTTGGCATAAGGCTGAGTACATTAACATTGAATTTGTGCTGTCTGTACAGCGATGTGAGCTGTGGGAAAGCCTGAAGCACATTCCTCATTTGCATTTCAGTCACTTCAAAGAGGACTCAATGGAGACTCCAGAACTGGATGCCTTGAGAGAGAAGAGAGACAGGTACAGTCAGCAACTGCCTTTTCTATATAAGAGCTTCTGATGTGGAGAAAAAAGCATCCACCGGGCTAGAACAAGGTGTGAGCTGCAAAACGTTCCCTAGATCCTGTGGGATTGGCTTGTGAGGTGGGGTTATTCCTTATTTCAAAGCAAGAACATCTCTTCCAAAAATATTAGCTTTTTTTTTTTCAGAATAATTTTTGTTTGGATTCTTTGTTAAGTAAGAAACATTTGTTTATGCTCTTTTGATTCTGACAGCTGTGGCTTAGGAAAGATGGAATAACGTAGACTCTTAACTTTGAGAGACATTTTTGTTAATATTATTATAATAATAGATTCCCCCTACTAAGCAGTTGTGTGTTAGGAATCATCTGGAGTGTTTTACAAATTTTATTCAAGAGTGAAAATATGCAGTGTTGACATTGAACAACATGGGTTCTTTTAAAATGCAGCTAAGTGAGGAAACAAGAAAAAAAGAGCATATATGCTATTTTAGTCTATAAAATAATAGAAGATACAAAGTCATCAGCTCTGAAGGAAGATCGGTAGATGTCTGGCATAGGGCAGGGTGGAAAGAGAGACAGTAAGGGATTATCAAAGAACATGAGGGAGCCTGGAGGTGGGTGTGTTCAGTATTTCAATAATGACAATGGCTTTATGGGTATGTAGATATTTCAAACCCTATCAAGGATTATTCTTCTAATATGTAATTTATTATATTTGTTATAACTCAATAAAAATCTTTCCTAAGATGAAACCTGTAAAATGAGAAAAACTCTTTACCAGCTATACATCTGACAGAGGGTTAGTATCTAGAATACACAAAGAACTCAGAAAATGAAACATCAAGAAAACCAACAACCTGATTTAAAAAATGGAACATGAAAACTAAACATGTTCTCAAAAGATGAAACACAAATGGTCGAGAAACAGTTTTTTAAATGTCCAACATCTTTAGCCATCAGAGAAATCCAAATTAAACTTACTTTGGAATTTCATCTTACCCCAGACAGAATGGATGAGGGAAAAAACAAATAAACAACAATAAAAATCAATCACAAATGATGGTAAATTCTGGCAAGGGTAAAGGGAAAGGGAATATTTAATCATTGCTTGTTGGTAACACAAATACCAGGGAGATCATAGTGAAGGTTCTCCAAAAACCTAGAAACAGATCTGCATGGTCCAGGTATACCATCCTTGCACATGTACTCAAAGGGGTATATGCATCCCTATACATGTACCCTAAGACAGAGATACTTGTTCATCTCTGTTCACTGCTGGTGTGTTCACAATAAGTAAGTCATGAGAAGAGACTAGATATCTGTCCATCAACTGAGGAATGGGAAGGGAAAATTGAATACATTTATACAATGGAATATTACTCAGTTTTTAAGAAGAACAAAATTATGAAATTCTCAGGTAAATGGGATGGAGCTGGAAATGCTCATTCTGAGTGAGGTAACCCAATCCAGGAAGACAAACACTCTATGTTTTTTTTCTCTCTTGTGGATGATAACTCAGAATCTTCAGATATGTGTGTTTCATTTAAAATGCTCATAGATGGCAGAAAAATAGTAAGAGGTCAGTGTGGGGGACAGCTAGTTGTATAGAGAGTTAAGGGGTAGTAGTTTAACAGGAATTTGGGATGGGAGGTGGGAGGGCAGGGTAAAAGAATATGGAGTGATAAGTAAAACTAAAGGCCTTTCAAAAAATATATGGAAACCTACTACAGTGGAGACTTCCTAGTATATGAAAATACACTTATATATGATAAATATAAATATGGATATATACTTCTATGAATAGATATAAATAGTTGAGATGGGGCTACTCTAAGAGACCACAGTGCCCATAGTTGACATCATAGGTTAACTAACAAAAAAATGTTAGTGCCAGAAATGGGCTGTCTTTTCATAGTTGTTGACCAGTGAGGTCCACAGATTCCCCAAACATTAATAGCAGTTGCTAATGCTCTTAGCTACCCTCTGAAACTTGATGGTAAGACTCTACTGGTAACAACACCACACACTTGAGTCAGAGAACATGAAGAGATCAAGCTGGTACTGATATGGAGGCTTTATTCCTACTTGCTCTAACATCCATAGTTCTGGAAGGTTCCGTGTGCAATATTGGAGAAGAAAGGTAATTACTAATCTTACCCAGCTGTGAATCCTAAGAGCTATGGTAATAACTGGCCCTGTAACACATGCTGACTCTTGTACGGGTGATGTGGATATCATAGGAATAACTAATCACTAATTGATTGGAGTTTGTTCTTCTCCACAAGATTAAACACATACCTGGCACTATTTGCACTCCAGGAACCTATGAACCAAGGTCATAGGCCTTGGGGGAATTTACTACTATTATTCTTCTGAATGGATATAGTATTTCTCTTACTCCCAATGATTTATTATTGTAGGTTAATGTATCTCTCAATCATCATCAGAGAAGTTTGTTCTTACAATAGATGTCAATCAACACAAAGATGCACAGCTGGTCCAGATACAGAGAGTAAGAGAATGTGCGATGCTTAGCCATAAAAGGGACATCTGCAAGGCTCCCAAGGCTCTGAGATCATGATGGAAGATGGTATGGGAACAGTGTAAGAGCCTGAGACAGTGGATAACTACAAGGATACAGAGTATTCTCACACAGCAGGGCACATATTAATTCACAGCAGTTCTGACAGCATGAGCAAGTCTTGTGCAAGCTTGAGCTAGATCAAATCACAAGATGAATAGGGGAGGTAGGCTGAGGAGCTATTGGCAATTGATAGTTACTGGGAGAGGCAGAATCAATTTTCTTTAAGATTGTGGTCCCTGATAAGCTGACCATGTTCTATTGGAAGGCCATACATCTAATATATGGACAGCACAAATAATAGTTGGGTTAAAATAAGTGGAAGGAAGACACAAAGTTGGGTAGTCAGAAAAGGGGATAGATCTGAGAGGAGTCGGGTAGGATGTGAATATGCCAAGAACACACTGTACATGATTCTCAAAGAACTAATAAAATTGTAAAAAGAAATGTACACTGCTTTTAAGTAGGAGGTTGGATAAAGAACTTTGATTTATCCCCACAGTAGAATTCTATGCAAGAATGGGAATAAGTGACATAGATCTGCATGTATCAAAATACTGATTAAAATAAAATAAGTTGTCCAAGAGATAGTATGATATGTAGTTTAAATGTATACAAGAGCACTATATGTTTTATGACTACAGGTGGGTATAGAGGGTTTAACTAATCCATACTGGTTTTGGAATTCACATTAATCAGGAGTGGGGAGGAGGACGGGGGGAGGCAGGTGTGTTACTACCTGTTGAATCTGGGAGGTGGTAAATGAGCATCTGTTATGTCATAGTCTTTACTTTTCTGCGCTCTTGAAATATTTAATACTTTAAGAAACATATAATTATCCATCCTGCTCTTGGTGTTTAGTTCCCCCATGGCAGTGACAACTGCAGTTACCCAATTCTTATATGTCTGGAGATAATCTAATGTGCCATGATATGTAGCCATTGTATAATAAGGTTCTGTAAGTTAAGAGCATTCTATAATATATTTTTTCTATTTCTTTAAAAAATCATTTAAACATTTTTATCCCCCCCCATGTGTATGCGTGTATATATGGGTACATGAGTGCAAGTACCCATAGAGGCCAGGAGTCAGAGCTCCTGGAGCTGAAATACATGCTGTTGTGAGCCACATAATGTGGGTGTTGGAGACTGAACTTGTGTCTTCTGTAAGAGTAGCACAGGCTCTTAACTGCTGAGTCTCCTCTCCAGACCCATATATATATATATATATATATATATATATATATATATATATATATATAAATTATATACATACACATATATACATACCACACACATATATACATATATATGTGTGTGTGGTATGTATACATATATATCTTATATTTCTTATATATTATATATATATTATTATTCATATATGAAATATAATATATAATATATGGTAAATATAAATGAAATCACATATATCTTTTAAACCGTCATGTAGAGAGTGGTACATACACTGGCCTGTATCTCCCTTTTTGTCTCTTGACAATGCTATGGAAATAATTTAAACTTCACCTTTGTAAAATTTTCTGTCTGTTATTCTGCAAATTACTCCATCATATGAATAATTAGGCTACATCTCTCTCCTCTCTCACCATTGCAAGCCCATTGTAAACATCTGTTGTTTCTGCCAATATGCTGCCTGTCTTATGTAGCTAAGGCACGTGCTTTAGTCTTCCTAATTCACAGTGCCTTCCATTCT
The DNA here is from genome assembly GCF_008632895.1 of Mastomys coucha. Taxonomy (NCBI): domain Eukaryota; kingdom Metazoa; phylum Chordata; class Mammalia; order Rodentia; family Muridae; genus Mastomys; species Mastomys coucha. The sequence continues at coordinate 61,238,623 of NW_022196911.1, forward strand.
AGCTGCAGCTGAAACACTGAGCTGTCAGGATAGGCAGTTTGCACAGTGACTGCACTAGTTTGCTTCTTTGTTGAGTGAGTCCAGGTGGCTGTCTCGGGAGTTCATAGGAGTCCTTTGATGCTTCATTTCCCCTTGACACCAGCTTTCCCCTTTCCACTTGTTGGCAGAACCATTTCTCCCAGCACTTGATTGCATGTTCAATAGGAACATTATTTAAAAATAATAAGCTTATATGTAACTATAATAAGAACAATGGGATAAAACCATAAAACTCACACCTTAATGAATTTGCTTAGATCTGAGAAGGGGGCATGGTGGGGCATCTCTTTCCCAGTGACTCCATGTTCTCCGACCTTGTATTAGTATCTTGTAATGGGATGTGGTGTGAGTATTCCCATAACAGGCATAAGCTTATCACATAAAAAAGTTAAAGTTAACAAGTCCCAAGCAAAATGATGATGACTTAGGTCAGAATATCACTCACTGCCAGATATACAAGCATCTTCTAAGTACCTACATTGTAGCTTTTCATGTCTGTGTTTGTATGTATGGGTGCAGGAGTGTTTGTCTGTGTGTTTTATGTGTGTGTCTGTGTCTATTTGTTATGTATGTGTGCATGTGTGTCTTTGCATGTGTGTCTATGTGTTTGTATGTATGTGCATTATGTGTGCATGTGCTTAGTGTATGTGCATGCATATGTGTGTCTGTTATGTATGTATGTGTTTGCATGTATGTGTGTGTATTTGTGTGTGTGCTTTATGTGTGCGTGTGTTTAGTGTGCATTCATGTGTGTGTGTGTGTGTGTGCGCGCGCGTGTGCATGTGTGTGTGTGTGTGTGTGTGTGTGTGTGTGTGTGTATAAGCTTTCTATAACTCTAACAGCTACAATTGTCAGGACAGGGGTGAAGCTGCCCTCCAAGCCCACTTCTACCTTTATTTTGCTGAGCATTATATTGGAGGATGGATTTTCAAAAGAAACTGTGCTTGATTTGCTTTGTTTTCTGAGACAGGGACTTCCTCTGTAACTCAGACTACTCTGGAACTCATTTTGTAGTTCATACTGGTGATGGACATGGGCTGCCCTTCTTGTCTCTGCCTCCAGGTAAGAAGATTACAAACCTGTACTACCATTCAAAACTTAGAGATATTTTTCTTTAATGTGTGGAGTATTTCTTCATAAATCGAGACCTTCTTATAAGAGAGGACCAATGAAAAGTTATTACCGAAGGGAAAGGTCTGCACTGAGCCTACTTCCACTCAGAGCCAGTGAGTGAACACCCATGGCTAGCTCACCACTGACCCCAAAAATTCAGAAGATGTGATGCATAATGAAGCTTAAACAGCCAGCTTCCTAACCTGAGCTTCTGGTCCTATCTACCAGATTTGAGGGATGGATGAAGTAATTAATATCTGTAGATACTCCTAGCACCTGAGCCTACAAGCCCATGCAGACCTCCATATGGTGCTGGGATGGCTGTGAAGCCAATTATTCTGGTGGAATTTAACAGGCCATAGGGCACAGGAAGAGAGACGTTAACAGGCAGTGTTAAGGGATGCTGAGCACAAGGGACAGAGGTGTGTGGGGCTAGAGAGGAAGTAGTGCTATAGTTGATGGAGGTCTTGCCCTGATAGCACGGAAGCTTTGCTGGCCTTTTAGTGGCTCACACCCCAGGCCCTGGGGCTGCCTACCTTGCAGCATTGCTGATGTAGTATAGTAGTTGAAGGGCACATTCTTCACCATGTATTCCTCAGGGTTAAGGCTGGATAGCTTTGCTCCCACTAGCACAGACTTGCCTGAGCCTGCAGAGCCAACCAGCATAACCGGCCGTCGCCATTGCATGAGCCTCTCCATGAAGTAGCACACCCGGATGGTTTCACTTGTGTGTACCAAACAAGCCTGGAACAGAATGTGACAGGCATGTCACACAATACTATGTTCTGGGACATTCCAGAAGAGGAGATTCTGTCATAGGGAAGCTTGCTTATGGTCTGAGTATCTTTCCTAACATCTACTGTTTGTCCACCTTGTAAACCCACTGTTATTGCACCATGGAGTTCAGTAGAGACTGTCCTCTGGCTTTCTAAGGCATCTCCAAAGGGACTACAGTATCATCTGGCCTTGCCATCTCCTGTTCTCTGTCCCTAATGATACTCACTGGGTTCTCTATTTGCTTCCTTTCCTTTAGGGGACCTTATGGCTTCATTATACCTATGATTTGAAAAAGAATACAACTGGGGACGAACTGATTTATACATGCTCAAGCACTCTATACCAACAGCGGTCACTGCTGAGCACCCTCATGGGCACCATGTCTTTGGTTGGCCATTCCCACTTACCTGCAAAGGCATCTCAGGGTCAAATTCAAACTGGGGGATGAGCTTGGCCCAGGGCTCAAATTTCTTGGTCTCTGGGTCGATGTAGTAGTCAAAGATAGTTCCTTGGGAAGGAAACTTGACTGTTTTGAACTCAGTCAGCCACCACTTGCTGAACTGAACAAGCTGCAGAGACAAAACTGGTCAAGGTGCAGGTCTGACAGAACCCAAGGGGCTCATGAAGGTGGCTCTGGTACTGATAGATGTTGGGGTAAGGGCACAAAGAGTTCTTGCCTATGGATGTCTTTAGGATGGAGCAGTTGCCTGGAATGACAGAGCTCCTGGAGCATCAACCCTGTCCAGGACCAGAAGGCAGGGGATGCCCTAAGGTAGATGTTGTCCTCTGGCAGTTGCTATGGTTTGGATGTCTCCTAGCACTTATATGCTGGAGAGTTAATGTCTCAAGTCATGTGTAATGGTATATTCTTTATAAATAACATAGCATGTGGTACATAGAAAATGAAGTAAGGGGACTACATATAAGTGCTTTGGTTGACAATGTGGTTGCAACATTGGCACTGGAATGCATCATGGCTCCCCAGGAGCAGAGAGAGTTGAAAGGGGGAAGGTATAAGAACACAGAGAGGGTAGGGGTCCTTGGGCATAACAAGTGTGGACCATGACCTCCTGAAGAAAGAAACCACCTCCAACCTTCTCAGACATCTGAGACTGAGCATTTTCATGACCTAAATAAAGGCTGACAGCAAAAACACAGAGCAGTTGAGCAAAAAGAGCCAAAGAGGCTAGTCACATCCTCTGGGTCTCACTTTTGTCATGTTAAGATGAAGGCTTTAGAAAAGAGATTTAGAAAAGCTTCCTTCAAGATCTAATAGGACATCCAAAAACAGCAGAGGAAATAAAGCCTGTTGGTCTTTCTGACAGAAATAATAGGCTGTGTGTTACAATTCCAATGCCTTAATATAAAGCACAAATCCCTTAGAGATAGAGTTGAACATCCATGCACTCCACTGTGCCCAAGTTGAAACCTAGCAACTATCCAGCATGCTGCAAATACCCTGACATAAGAAATATCAAAGAAAAGATGGACTGACCATTGTTGGAGATACCCAGGGAGGGTGGGGCAGAGACAGCATTCTATGTCTAGATGTGTGATGGGGCTGGAGTGGAGGAATGAATTCTTTTGTTTTAAAATGTGCCACCTGGTGGCACACAAGTGATTCCAGTGATCCAGAAGTGGAGGCATACAGATTAAGAGTTTAGGGCCAGCCTGGTCTATAGTTTGAACCATGTCTCAAAACAGTAAGAACCTAACAGCCAACCAAAATAGAAATACTGAACCAAGAATAAGAGATGAGAAGGGAAAGAGGCCAATGATATGGACAGGTGTATGTGCAGTTCTGATTCTGATTTCAATTCAGATTAAGGGGATGCTGCCATTGCTAACCATAATCCCAGAGAAAACCCCATTTTAACTCATAGATGAAGTCTTTGGAGACCTTTGTGTTTAATAGGGAGATCTCAAGATGAGGCTGCTTCTAGAACGAATCCTCTCCACATCTCACCTCAATTTATCCTTGATCTATCTGGTTAGATCTTGGCCAGGCTGGGCTAAGAGCTCTAATTTGTCTTCCTGCCAACCCCATAATCTGCCAACCCCATAATCTGGCACTTACTCTAAGCTTCCACTCTAGAGACAAGGTGAGCCCAGCTGATTGAGACATTGGTCCCTTCTCTACTCAGCTCTGTGGGGGTTCATTGTAGGAATGTACTTTTATAAAATCCAGTCTCTCATGTGCTTCATGTTCTGCTGTAGACATGCTCTTTAAACTACATGACAGTAACACACATTACTAGCATCTCGTTTATAGAGTTTGGGGTCTGATTTCACCATATTCAGTCATCACAATGCTCTGAATTTTCCTGGCTAGTTAGAATGATCCATGTTTTGTATATATAAGTTCTCACCTCCAGTCTTGTGCTCTCTCTACAATGTCCCTGTGGGAGACCACTTTCTGTGATTGTTGCAAAGTATTCACTAGTAATGTGTTGCTATTTTGTTTTTAAATTGGACCTTCCACACAGGCATAGGCTCCATTTTTGTTTGGTTTGCAGTCTTACTGACAGCTAGTTAATTGAGGCACCATTGGTAGTGCTGATGCAAATATCTGGCCAAATTCCTATTCTCTAATTTATATCACTCTATGGTGTTTGGCTTTAATGTAGGTTATGTGGGATTCCAGGCACTCCCTGGTGCTAAAAGCTTTCTACTGTGTCTCTCCCCATGGGCCAGCATGGCTGTTCATAGTTCCAAGAGTTTAAGACACCTGGGAGGGTGCTTTCTTCCAGGCTTTTAAAAAGAGTGGAGTGGATTTAAATACCTCTACATAGATTGGAAAATTGATCAGGTGTCTTTATCCTGCTACCCCACTGCCAATGTAGATGAGAAGCCCAGGAGATGCTACATGACATCTCAGCAGCTGGAAGGCTAGAGACCGTATTTGATAGAAAGCACAGGTCTCTGCATTTTGAAAATTTTTTTCAAGTCTCATCCACCCTGTACATTCTGCCTTTGAGGTGTACTGGCTGCTTTTGTGTGTCAACTTGACAACAATTAGTCATCAGAGAGGAAGTTGAGAAAATGCATCCATGAGACACAGCATTTTCTCCATTAGTGATCAGTGGCAGAGGGCCCATCCCATTGTGGGTTGGTTGTCCTAAATTCTATAAGAAGACAGACTGAGCAAGCCAAGGGAAGCAAGCCAGTAAGCAGCACCCCTCCATGGCCTCTACATCTGCTCCTGTCTCCAGGTTCCTGCCCTGCTTGAATTCCTGTCCTGATTTCCTCCAGTGAAGTATAAACCAATTAAACCTTTTCCTCTTCAAGTGCTTTTTTGGTCATAGTGTTTCATGACAGTAATAGAAACCTTAGCAGTGGAACTTCAAAGAAGTCCAAAGACTGAGCAACATGCAGTAGTGGATTGGTGCTAGAACAGGAGCTTTCCCCATGACAGAACAAAATGTTTATTCCTCTGGTCTCACTCCTTGCCTTTTCAGAGTTTTCAAATATGGCTTTGTCTGGCAAGGCTGAATCTTTTCAGTTTTCTTGGAAAAAAGAGCTCTAGAGAGCTTGGAAGATGTGTTAGTTGGTCAAGTGCTTGCCCCACAAACATGGGACTCCAAGTTCAAGCTCTCTCACCCATACAAAAGTTGAGCACAGCAGTGCATGCCTATAATCCCAGTGCTGGGGGTCTCTAGGGTATATTGGCCAGCCAGTCTATCTAGGTTAGTTGATGAGCCTCAGATAACAGTAAGAGACTATTTAAAAAAATAAGTTAAAGAGTAGTTGAGGGAGATATGTGACACTGACTCCTAATGTCTACATGTATGTGCCCATATGTGCATGTATACACATACATGTTCACACACATGCACACACACACAGCTAGCCCCACAATCAACCTGGATCTGAGGGAATAAATCATAACTCTGACAATCAGAGCTTGTCTGACCTCCTGTTGTGAGATAGCACCAAATACTTCTGTAGAGCTAAACATTTAGGTTAGGAGAGTATTGCTAGCAAACATGTATACACGCCAGCACTATTCTTAGTACCTTCTAAGTATCCACATTGGGAGATTAAAACAATACCCTCATTGACAACCCAAGAGCTGTCCTCATCCTCTGGACACAGGGGAGGAACAAGGAAGAAACAAGTTGAATATCTCACTCTGTCTCCCAGGTAATATTGACAGTTACAATTCAAATCCTGTGTTTTCTCTTTTGCTTTTTGTTTCCTTTCCGTGTTTTTTCCTTCTCATTTTCTTTCTCTTCTTGGTGGTTTATTGTGTTGAACCCTTTATTAATAAGCAGAGCTACACATATTCAATGGCTACAATTTAGAGAGTTTGGAGCTAAGCACATACTCATGAAGTCATCACCATAGTCAATGCACAAACTTATGCAATGCCTCGCAGTCACCTTCCCCTCCTCTGATTTCTATCATGATTGTTGTATTTTTGGATAAGCATACCAAACACACAATCTCTTTATGATAGGGTGATGGTAACAGGGAGATGTTAAGTGAAGTAAGCCCAACATGGAAGGACTAACCCTCCATATATGATGAATGCAAAAATATTCAAATGCCTAAAAGCAGAGGGTGGAATAGTATTTGCCAGAGACTGTGGGGAACAGAAAGTAGTCTTGGCCAAATGTTTCATTCATACCAGGTGGATAAGTCTACAATGAACAAATCTGTATAGAATTGTGCTTGTGGTTAATAACACTTTAATATGGATTTTAAAATTTGCTCACATAGTCCATGTTCTTGATATCTTTATAACATTTCATGATAGCTAGACCCACTTATAAAACACTGGTTTATATACTTTTGAATATGTTATGTCTAGATAAGACATACTGAAGTAAAGAAAGAGGCTGGCATATAGGAAGGGTTAGGAAATGTAATATTAGGGTCATTGTCTGAGTCAATGTCTCTATTCCTCAACAACATGAGGCTACCGTAGTCAACCAATGGTAAATGTTACTTGGTTTCCTACCTGTTACAGTTAATTTAACATTTGACCTGACTTTCTTTGTGCTTAAGAAATATAGAGATACTCTGGAGAACTCTGGCTAGCTACAGAGTAGCACATCCTCTTGAAGATTCCAGAAGGGCGAAGATATTCCTTTCACTTAGATTTCTATAGTACAAAATCTTCTGACCCCTTTCTGTAAAATCCAAGTCATCTGGCAGAGTATCATATACACATCCCCAAAGTTGTCTAAGCCTCAACACTTCACAGCTTTCCACAAAAGCAGAGGTGTGCTCCTCAGCTCAGAAAGCAACAACTACAAACATACCACACCCTCCTCTGTTTCAGCCTGTGAGGCCTCTGCCAGGAGATCCATGCCTTTAGTGGCACACTGTGTAAGAAACTACTTGGATGATTTCAAATAACCACAAAGTTTAGTAGCCTACCCTCCAAGTCTGTGGGAGTGTCAGTTTTTGTTGCTGTATACTATAACATGCTGTTGATTTCAGTGTGCCATCTTACCTGATCTTGGACCATGGCACTGCCAAATGCCCAGATGGCAGCAAACACAAAATAGAGTTCGTATATTTCCTTGGGGCAGTCTGTAGGGATATCCTCCTTTGTCAGGAGGCACTCAAGGAGGTAGCACAGCATCTGGATCATACTCTGCTCTGGCACTGGAATTATCTTCTTAAATCTGGGGGGAGAGAGAGAGAGAGAGAGAGAGAGAGAGAGAGAGAGAGAGAGAGAGAGAGAGAGAGAGAGAGAGAGAGAGAGAGAGAGAGAGAGAGAGAATCTAAGGCGCCATAAACATTCTGTTCTTAAGATGCAACTACACAGCCATGGAAGCCCATTGGTTTCAGAGGGCTCATGGTTTTTTGTGTTCCTTGGGAGCACCAAAGGATCACATGTGGACCCTCTTTATCCACAGATACTTTCAGGTCAGTTTTCTTAAAAGAATTGAGTCTGACAGAGCGTTCTGAGATAAAGTTTCCTGTCTCATCTCTCCTCTGATACCTTCTTTTCCTATCTTCTCCTTTGTTTGCATTGAAATTTACTTCACAGTATTTGGAGAAGGCAGGTGTGGGACAAAATGAACCAGTGTTCCTGTTTTCACCCATCATGCAATTTCTTCAAAGCCCAAAGAACAGCTAAATTCTAAGGATGTAGCTTAGTGGTAGAGAACTTGCCTAGTGTACACAAGGTCCTGAGTTGATCTCCAGTACCACCTGTGAATGTACACATACACATACGCATGTGCACACACTCATACAGCCATATAGTTACAGACTCTCACACCACACATTCTCTCTCTTTCTCCCTCCCTCCCTCCCTTCCTCTCTCTCCCTCTCTCCCTTTCTCTTTCTCTCCCTCTTCCTCTCTCCCTCTCTCCCTCTCTCCCT
>NW_022196911.1:61246928-61308718 GCF_008632895.1 Mastomys coucha
CACACACACACACACACACACACACTGCTATCCCTCCAGCTATGTGGATGGTATACATCATGTAAACATATAGCCAGTTCATATTACATTTTGCTATGAGATGCTGTCCTAGTAGGCTGTGAGAGGAAGTCACTGTTATCCAGTACTACCAGATGAACAGCACTACTAACAGCCATCTTAAAACCCATTTCCCACCTTTGGGCCTCTAAGTTGTATGAGTACACTGTAGTTGTACAGATGGCTGTGAGCCATCATGTGGCTGCTAGGAATTGAAATCAGGACACTCTGCTCCCTCCAGCGTAATTCACTGTAGCTGTCTTCAGACGCACCAGAAGAGGGCATCAGATATCATTACGGGTAGTTGTGAGCCACCATGTGGTTGCTAGGATCTGAACTCAGGACCTTCGGAAAAACAGTCAGTGCTCTTACCCACTGAGCTATCTCACCAGCCCCTCTCCAACTTTTTTTGCTTGCAAATACTTGTAATCTGTCTGTAGTTCTTACAACAGCATGTGTGTGTGGTCTAATGGTAGACATAACTTCCATGAGTAATGAGGAAGCCAAGCCCTAATGATCCATCCATCATTTGTTCAATACATACTTATTACAGAATAATAAAATGCCATCATCTCTGGCTCTATATTGGATAAGGCACCAGAATAAAAGATACTAGTTGCCTCACGACTACAAAATGAGGTTCCAGGTTCCAGACAACCCAGGTGGGACCAACTTGCAACTGTGACCTCTGGACTTCTTAGTGGTATTGAGGATTAAAGTGATTGCAGTGAGAACTTTGGTTTTCAGCAGACACCCTATGTCCCACAGGAAGGCAAGGGTTTTTCATGAGGGAAAAGCAGGGTACACGCTTCAGTTAGGTTGCTCTGAGCTGGAAATTCTGGTATCTGAGAAACACAGGGGCTCATGGATCTGATATCATTTGTAGAGAGGTTTCTTGCTGAGGCATCCTAAGCTCCAGTTTGTCAAAGCAAGGGAGAGGAAAAGGTTTTGGGGAATCCAGGGAGATCCACATTCATGTGGGACTGTTTTTAGGCCTTGCAGAATTTTGCAGGACCAGTAGCACATCACTGGATAAAGGAGTTGGACGCATGTCTTTCAAGAAATGTCTATGGGAGATGCTAGTGATGAGGAGGGCTACAAGGAGTGCCCACCTGTCCCAAAGGATGGAGTTAGATTTTGAGATTTATAGTTATAGTAGCCGTGGATACACAGTTCCAGCCAAGTGGCATGCCCCCTTTCTCTTTGTGCTTTTTTTCAGCCCCAAGGGATGAGAAGATGGTTTTATACATGGGAAAGAAGAGATGATGAACACTACCCTTCCTCACCATGGAATAGTGCTTCTGAATCATAAGTCCCCATTGTAAATAAGGTCTGGTTCTTTAAGTTTTCAGTATATGATGCTGCATGCACATGTGTATCTGTGCATGTGTGTGTGAGAGAAAGACTAGAAGTGAGTATAAAAATATTTATTACCAAAGAAAGACCTGGAACTTTGTAACCATTGACTCTGATCTTTTGTAAGTATTTGTTTGTTTGAGACAGTCATCTTGGCAAGTAACTCAATCTTGTACCAGTCTTGCAACTCAATCTCACCACACCTTCCTCAGTTCCACAATTATACACATGTGGCACCATGCATATCTCACACCTAGATCTTACCCAGGGGCAGAAGAGGAACCGGCTTTATGAAACAGTTTTGCCAGGACCCTAAAGTTGCTTTATAGTTAAACTTTATTAAATGAATTATACTAAAGACCCTTAGTACATGAGCTCTAATATGATCAGCAACACGCAGGCTGCCAGAATCTTCAGGGAATAAACTGGGGGAAGTTAGATAACAGCTCAGAAGAGATGGGTGGCATGCTTCCAACACCTAGATCTTTAATAGCAAATCAACTAGGGAACTTTACAAAGCAGGGGAGAAAGTTCTGCATTCTCTCAGAGGGAATCTTTATGTTAGGGACTTTTTCATTCCCTAGTAAGAGAGCATGCCAACAGCAGGTAGCAGTAGCCACAGCTTTAGGAAAAGAGTATGCTGCAATGGCAGAAAGGAGCCATACTGGGAGAATCCTCTCTTCTTAGCACTGTAGGGGAGCAGCTGTGAAAAGACATCTTACAAAGACCCACACTAAGGTGGTAGTTGGGTGGCACAAGGGCATCTGCAAACCAGCTCTTGAGAGACTCAGAATAAGTGTCCCAGGATTACATGCTGACACCATGTCTGGAGCTGTTTTAGACTACTGGGAAGAAACCTCAAGTCAGAGCCTTGCACAGTAGTCAGTGAGGTGGCTACATGATCAGAGTCAGAGACTGCGGAGGAACAAATGGTGTGGTCAACACTAGGAAGGGCTGCCTGGGGAAGGGGCAGTGTTACTACTAGATTTCTTAAGCCCACCCAAACATATGGCCAGTGTCTGGGAGCCTGGGAAGGAACATTGAAGGACTTGAGATTTGGAACCGTCAGAGTATGACAGTCTAAAATCATGTTCTCTCCCCACCCAGCTATCTCCTTCACATTGATCGCTCCTTTGCTTTACACCTAATGCCAACTTTGCATGTGACCATGCTGGAAGATGCAGAATCAGCTTTTGATAAAATCCAAATGTCTTCATAATAAAAGATTTGAAAACACTGGAAACAGGAGAAACATCTATCCAAGTCACAACCTCTGCATATCAAAAAGCCTATAGCCAACATCATGGTAAGTGGGTAAAGTTCAAAGCATTTCCTCTTAAGGCAGGGTTAAGGCAGGTTGGGTGTCCACTCTTGCTCAAGATAGTCTTAGCTAGAGTAAATGAAACAAATATGATTGGGAAAAGAAGTCAGAGTATCCTCATTTGTAGATGATATAACAACTCCCTAGGAAAACTCTTAGATATGATTAATGTGTTCATAAAAATTAACATACAAAATCAGTGTCATCCTGTGACAAAGGATCTGTGGCTAGATAGGTCATAGGCCCTAGGGGAAAATCTACTAACATTCTGCTAAATAGACACAGTATCCAAACAATTCCTATTACTCATTGCTGTGCCCATAGATTAGGTTAGTGCATCTCTCAAGTCTCACCTGAGAAGCTTCTTGTGGTAGATGGTGAGTAACCCAGAGCCTAACTACTGTTCAGTGGGAAAGAATAAGAGACAGTAGTGTGTAAAGCCACAAACTGGAAGTCTGTATGACTCCCTGAAAGGCTAAGGGGTCATAGCAGAAGGGGTGGGACATGGAGAAAGATTACAAGAGCCAGAGATAGTAGGCAGCTATAAGAAAAGACTGGGTTTTTTGTTTGTTTGTTTGTTTGTTTGTTTTGTTACACAGGGAGGTAAATGTATACATTTTAAAATAACCATGACCACATGCACAGGACTAACATGAGCCTAGGACAGACAAAACCACAGCCTGGAGGAAAAGAGATGAGAGAAAAGCCCTGCCCTGGGTGAGGAGCTATTGGTATTTGATAGCTGTTGGGACGGCCAGCATCAGCTTTTGTGACTCAAGGCAGCTCAGAGACTCTCAGAGCAAGCCTCATACTCAAGAGCATTTGGGCAACACAAAGTGGACTGGATCATTTCTTTTTAAGGGAAGAGAAGAAGTTGGGTATGGAGGGAGGTTTGGCTGGGAGGGAAGTGTTACATGGGTCTGGGAGGAGCTTAAAAAGGGAGAAGTAAATATGATTGGAATATATTATATGGAATTCTTAAGTATAAAACATTATCAAAATCAGTATCCTTTCTAAATATCCCTAACCAGCATACCAAGGAAGAAATATGGGAAACAATTGCTTCAAAAATAAACCTTAACCTAACCAAAGTAAGAAAGCAAAAGACCTCTATAATGAAAACATGAAATATCTAGGAAAGAAACCAAACAAGATATTTGAAGCTGGAAAGTCTGCTGGCGCTCATGGATGAAAAAAATTAGCATTGTGAGTGTGTTACAGAAGTAATCTAGATATTCAGTGCAATATCTATAAATTTTCTAATAACATTTGTCTCAGAGCTAGAAAAAATTAAGTTTGTGTTGAAACACACAATGCCATGGATATAAACCTATCTTAAGGAGATATAATACAGCCAGAGATATCACATCATCTGATCTCAAATCATTGTACAAAGCCATAGTGGCAAAGGCAGCAGGGTATGGATAAAAAAAGCAGGGATTTAGAGCAACAGATATAACAAAGATCTCCTAGATCAAACCCATACAGCTAGAGACAGCTAATTTTTGACAGAACTACCCAAAGTACACATTGGAGGAAATACAGCTCTTTCAACAAACAATACTGAGAAAAACTGAACCTCTCTGTGTGGAATAATGAAACTAGATTCCCATTTGTCAACCTGTGAAACAATTAACTTCAAATGATTGATGATCTTATATTAAGACCTGAAGCTTTGAAACTGTTAGAGAAAGAAGTAGGGAAATATTTCAGGATATAGGCATAAGTGAGGAGTTTCTGAATAGGACTGTAGTTGCTCAGAAAATAATGCCAATGATTGATAAGCAGAAACTCATGAAATTATAAAGCTTCTATGCAGAACAGGAAATAGCCCAGTGAAAAAGTAGTCAACAGGAAGAAAGAAAACCGTTTCTAGTTACATATCTATCTGATAGAGGATTGCTATCTATAATACATAAGAACAACAACAACAAAAAAAAAACAACTAAACAAAAATTGCAAACAACTCAGTGTGGGAAAGCCCTAATAAAATGAACAGAGAGTTCTAAAAAGATGAAGTACAATGGTCAGAGCACATGTGAAAAAATGTTCATCTTCTTTATTGGCTACCAGAGAAATGCAGATCAAAACAACTCTGAGAGTCCATCTTCTTCCAGTTAGAATGGCAGTCATTGAGGAAATAAATAATACCAAGCACTGGTAAAGTATCTGGGCAAGGGGAAACACTTATATATACTACTGGAATGTAAACTAGTCAGGTTACTATGGAAATCACAATATGAACTTCTAAAAATACTAACAACAACCTACCATATGACCCAACAATACCATGCCTGGGTACTTACTAGCAGGTCTCCAAGTCTACATATCACAAAGTTGAGACACTATCCACAAAAGCTGATTTATAGACTCAACCTGTTGTTCAGCAAGAGAGCAATGGATGGAATATATATATGAGAGAGATAGAGATAGAAATAGAGATAGAGATAGAGATAGATAGAGATAGAGATAGAGATAGAGATATTTTCTTCTGTCATACAAAGGAATGAAGTTGTGCCATTTGTAGGTAAATGAATGCAATTAGAGGTGATTGTATTAAGAAAGTGAAGCTGGTCACAGAAAGACAATTATAATTTTTTCACTTGCAATTCCTAGATTTTATATAAACATGTAAGAGAATGTATACATTCATGACGGGAAAACAGAAGTGAAACTTTTCTGGGAGAACAAAGAAGACTGATGGGTATGGAGGATATCCACTGAGGGTACAACATATATAATAGCATGACAATGCCTTTTTGTAACACAGTATTATGTATATACAATGAAATCAAACACTTTTTTTTATATTGTTGGTATCACCCAGGGTCTACACAGAAACTAAAAGAAGAGGGACCAGCTATTGTACAGAGGTTTCTTGGAGACTGAAATATTCTATCCTGTAGGGAATCTTTTTAAGGTACAAAACAAACAACTCAGGAAGTCCCTAGATGTTCAATATTCAATATCGTATTCATAGGTCCCTCCATCCCCAATGGTATGTAAACAGGAAAGACTGCTGAGAGCCACTCTCAGACAGGCCAAGCTGCAAAGAAGACTCAGAAACAGACTAACTGCTTAGAAGAAGCAGAAACGAGTCTAGCTACCTAGAGAAGGTTTAGATCAACTGAGTCACTTGGAAGAGCCACTCTCCAACCTGTTGAACTGCCTGCAGACTAGACAGTGTACTCAAGGTTCCCAGCTTTTGTTGCTCACATGTTGGGATGGGCTTTGATAACACAGCTGTCTTTGAGTCATTTCTGCTTCTATAAGTAATCTCTCACTCATATTCCTATAAGTAACCCTAATAAAACTCATTGGTCTGGTGGCATCTGTACTTTGGTCTCTTATGGTCTTCCTATCTGGGACATGTGTATTGTGTCTCTCCAGGAAAACTTGTGTCCTACACAATACCAGCCCATCTTGCTAACACTTCATCCTTGGTACTATAGCTGCATAAGGTGCTTGCTTGCTTGCTTGAGACACTGCTGCCCTCCCAGGGTCTGCTTGTTTCTAGAGATACATCATATATGAAGGATGCAGGACACAGCACCACCAGGGGCTGAGCATTTTTCAAAGGCTTCAGAAGTGGTAAATAATCATGAACATAACCCACAACAGAAAGTACATTAGAATAAGTGTTTGGTTAAACAGTTAAAATATACCACTACCTCAATTAGTAGACTATAGCTCCATTTCTGGTTATAAAGAATACATTGTTAATGTAGGTGTATGTGCTTTTTAGAGTGGGGGTGGGGTAGGGTATATAGAGTAAGAGTGTCTGGTCCCCTGTGACTTTGCCTCTTGTTGAAATCTCCCTCCCTACTATCTCTGTCCTTGTGAGCAACTGGAATCAGGCCACTGATGAAGGAAATAGATATTGAGTAGTGGGTTTTATCAATATTATCTCTGATGGCCATTCTTGGCCAAATTATGGTGATAGTTCCCAGGGCTGCAGAATAATGCATCAAATGGAGCATAAATACATATACCAGCCAATAAATTAAAAGTGAATGAGAGAGAAGTAGGCTTTAAACTTGGGAGCCTCTCTGTTGACCTATGAACTATTCTTGCTTTAATAGTTCTTTGCTTAGTCAAGCATAATTAGTCTTGTTTAAGTGACAGGTGGTGCTATAGTTTGGATCTTGAGTGCCTCCTAACACCAATGTGTTACTAGCTTGGGCTCCAATTTAGTGCAATTGGAGGGAGTGGAGCCATTAAGAAGAGGGGATTAGTGGGGCCTTTTGGTTACTGCAGATGTGATTTTGCAAAGATATGGCAAAGTCTGATTTGTTTCTTCTTTCTTTTACTTCCCAGATGTGAGATGAATACTTTGGCTTTGCCACATGTACTGCCCATGTGTCTCTACAGACACCCTCAAAACAGGGTCAACTGATTATGGACTAAAGCTGCAGATCTAGAGCCAAGAAAAATCGTTCTTCTTTATAAATTAATTATCTAGGGTGTTTCTCTTTTGCAGGGATGGAAACCTGACTAATGCAGGTGGTCAGAGTAAAAGCAAACTCCATGAATCTAGCCTTGGCAGGAGTGGTCAAGTGACTTATCACACTAGATCCTACATTATTACAGTCAGGAACAGGATGTTAGGTTTACGTCCTTGAAACGTGTATCCTTTATACCTGGTCTAGTTGAAGGGCCAGCTGCCTGCTCTGTAAGCCAAAGGCTCTGGGCCCAGGACAGCTGTCAGCCATTATAGACAGTTGTCTCCTGTAGACAGAGCCATGTGGCTTTTAAGAAAAGCACTTTAAGTCATCCTTCTTCTTCCCTCTCCTTCACTTCTGTCTGGTTGACAACAGGCATCATATGGCTATCCTAATGTGTGTTTCCCTCTGCCAACTGCTGTGTCTAGAGGGCTCTAGTTTTGAGAACAGGACAGAACATCAGCAGGGTTTCAACTGTGAGCCAGCAAGTTTTTTATGATTTTATTGATGTAATTTTTTCCCTGTTTCTTGGCCTACCTGGTTCTGAGGGTGTCCAAGCAGGTAGGAAGGTATTTGTCAAACAAGATGATCAGGTTGGCTCTCTCAGTCTGGACCTCTCTCTGGTCAATCCAGCTGCTTACTGGAGGGTTCCATCCCAGGTCCGCAGGGTTTATGTACAGGATCCCTGAGTCCACAGGAAATGTGGTTAAGTAAGTATTCCATGCATGTCAGTAGATTCTTCATACAATAAAGACTGCTTCTAAGTATGAAAAATATGCAGAAGATAGGACCTACAACTGGGTCTTTGCCTAGGTCAGAGAGGCACATGGATTTGCTGCTGAGGACCAATGCCAAATCAAGGATAAAGAGAGAAAAGTGATGGAGAGGAAGCTGGGGACAAGTATAGATAAGAGGAAAGAAAACTGGTATTGATCAGAAACGGTTGTCAGCATGTGGGAATGGGATGTCAGCACAGTGAGGGACATGGAGGTCCCCTAAGGATATATCCATGGCTTAATTTCTGCACACTTTCAATTTGGCAGTATTTACCAAAGGTCATTTTTGATATAACTAAGCTGAATATCTTAAGAGGAGATTGTCAAAGATTATCTAGATGGGACATTTGTCAGTGTCCCTGCAAGGGTGTGTGTGTGTGTGACAGAGAGACACAGAGAGAGAGGCAGAGAGGGAGAGACAGAGAGAGAGAGAGACAGAGAGACAGAGACAGAGACAGAAAGAAAAAGAGAAAGAGAGAGAGAATCCAGGCGAAGAAGGGGGAGACTGGAGTGACAAGTGCATAGGCTAAGGGCTGCGTGAGCTCAGAGACACAAGGGGGTAATGCTCCCAAAAGCCTCCGGAGGGAGCACAGCCTTGCTGGCCTTAATTTAGTACTGACTTAATGGAAACATGGGCAAATACACTTTTGCTGTTTCCAAGGCTACCAAGTGTATATTATGTGTTAACACCTGTTACAGCCACCCCGGAAAATGAACAGAGAAGGGACACAGCCAGCTCTCCAGCCCTGTGTTCACCAACTTCAGTGTGACCATTTAGAGAATATCTGCTATTATGTCTAAGATCATAAAGTTTGGTTTCCTCATTATTTATCAATTTTATATTATTTTATAAAAGCTTTGAGTAGTTTTAGTGAGGTATCCATGATATGTGAATCATCACACATTTAATTTAGACTTCTTGTTAGTTTTGGATTTGTGGCGGCCATCAATATGCCCAGCACATAAGAGATCTTATGGTTCTCATGCTCTGTTCTGTTTTCAGTAAGATCCTAGCAACCATATTATTCTACCTTCAGCTTGAACATCTCATCGCAAAGGCCCCTGTTTATCCTCTAGTCTCTGCTAATAAATTGAATGGGTGCAGACATAGGAGAGGTAGGATCACACTGCCACTTGCCATGAGGAGTTAATGAGAAGCAGCGATGCCTGTTTCCACTGACAAGGAGGCCAGACATGGCCTGAATCTCGCCCAACTCAATACATTCCCATGAGTGTACAGTCGTACAAATCAGGGACTATTCCTCCTTCCTTAGATACAACACTTTTCCTGAAGGTACAAAGTCATGTGTGGGGTGCCTGTTTGCCCTTGTGGGCATGGTTTAAGGGCTGAGAAGTTGACTAGGGTTTGAAGGATCAGGTTTGTAGCTCCTGTGTGGAGCTTCCTTCAACACATGCCAAAGCAAATGCACACCCATAAGCACACTCCTCGACTGAGCCATTTGACTTCATGGGTCATCTATACCTGCTCTGGAGACGGTTGCTGGTGTGGCTGTGCGCAGGTGGCTGATCTCGAAAAGGAGACGCATTGTAGGGTTAAGGGGGATTCTCTCATTGCTTGCTAGGGTCAGTACCTGGAATCCACAGAAGGAATAATCACTTAGGAGGAAGCTGTAATGCTGTCATGGTTTGAAGCTAAAATGGCCCATAGGCTCATGGGAACAATTTGTCGTCAGCTCGCAGTGCTGTTGGGAGGTTCCAGAACCCTTGGGACTTGGGGTCTACCTGGTGGAGATGGGTCATGGATGGTAGACCTGTGAGGATTGCAGTAGGGTACTATTTCTAGTCCTGTGTTCTGCGTCCCATCTGCCAAGATGTGAAGCCCCATCTCCATGTGTTTGCTTTTGGTCCAGGCCTGCTCACCACTGCTCCATTGCTCCCCTGCCCCACATTCCTTCTTTTGGGGATTACCTGGCTAGAAGGCTTCCATGAGGTATGGTCCCTTGATCTTAGACTTCCAGTCTCTAGAATTGTGAGCCAAATAAATATCTTTTTCAGGTTCTAGTGTTCTGGCACAGAGCACAAAACATGGACAGGACTGGTTCTTACTACCATTCTACCCACTGAGTTACCATAGTAACTCAGGTGTTACTATGTAGCCCAGGCTGGCTTTAAACTCACGATGTAGACCAAGGTGCTCTTGAATTCAAGACCTTCCTGCTTCTGTCTCTTGAGTGGTGGGATTACAAGTGTGTGTCCTCACACCTGTGTGTTTTCTGTGCTCTCACACACGAGTGTTTTCTCTAATAATCCCCTCTCTCCATTCCTTTGCATCCTTTCTTCCCTCACCCTTGCACCTCAGTGAGTCTGGAAAAAAAAGTTATTTAAACACTGCAAATTGATGCTGATAATTTGAATGAACCAGACCATATTGGAACAATAAAACTATAAAAAGAAAGAGACTCTGTGTTATACTTCTGCTCCTCCTTCTAAGCAGCACCGCTGGGAAATTATGCATTATTCTAATGATTCTATGAATCTGGAGTCATTTGAACATTTCCAATCTGGACATGGTTTTTAAACAAGTTTAGATGCAGCTCTCAGCATAACAGCCATTTTACTGAGATGCAGTTAGTTTCTACTGTAAGAAATAACATTTACTCTCCGGGGATAACAATTTATCATCTCATAGGGTGTTTGACAGACTCAGGATGTTTCTGATATTTAGTTTCCTTATTTATTAAGGGGGAAAGAATTATTAAAAAAACATGTGAATGGATAACTAACATTCTTCTCAGCTCTTAAACACTAAATGAATCCACAGACAGGAGATTCTGGAAGTCATGAAAACTATACCAAGAATAGGGTGGGCAATGGCAAGGCCTCTTAAGCAGGTCAGAGTGGGGACAGGTAAGTCCTGAGGCATCTGTCTCACTGAAGACCACACCGGTGAGGGCTGCTTATGCTAGGCTGGCCATCATGTGGAATCAGGATTTCCAGGTGTGCTGTCACACTGGAAATTTGGCTTCCCAGATGAACATTGTATGGGGGTCCACCAATCCCAGAGATGACCATGGATGCACATTGCTCCCAGCATGATACCTTGTTATCATCCATGACAGTGTTCAAAGACTCAATCCACATCGGGTCTATATCACCATCCAGTAAGATCCACTTGGGTCCATCATGGGAGATGATGGCAAGCTCTCTCATGATGGAAGAGAACAGGCCTGAAAGGAATCACAGACAGCTCCTTGTCCTCTCCAGCACTCATCCCCCTTCTCTTAACACAGCTTCCCTGCATTGGCTACGATACTCTGGAGGTGCAAACAGACGAGACAGGACAGACCCAGCTTTATATTCTGCTCTACCTGGTACCCGACACACACTCCTGAGGCACATTTTCTGTGTACCAGACTAGTAACAGAGCGGCAGTAAGGACAAAACAGTCGCTGCCGTTCTTGATGGTTCAGATTTTTATGTACCAAAGGGTCCAGCAAATGATTTCAGCAAGTGACTGCATTCCACAAGCATTACACCATGGTTGGTGAGGTGAAGTTTCTGAGCTTAGTTATCACAGCTTTAGCAAAGCTGGTTTATGATGGGCTTTTGGAGACAATTTCTTTCATTCTCGCTATCATTACCTGGGAATCTATACATTAATTTGGGTAGGATTGATTTTTATATTAAATTCTCCTACTAAATAATAGGGTCTCTCTCTCTCTAAAAAATAATTCAGATATTGTCTTATGCCAATACTAAAATTATATAGTTTTAAACACCTATTGCATTGACCAAAATATTCCTGAATATTTCATATTTTTTGCCATTCATTTGAATGGGATTTTTTTTCTTTGGGGTTTTCACTTTTTACTAGCTATTGCTAGTGGAGAGAAAAGCTAACAAATTATATGTATACATATATATATATATATATTCTGTTCAATTATGTTTAATAAATTGTCTTATTAATGCCAGTGATTTTTTTTTCAATAATGTCTTGTGGATGTTTCTTACTACAAAGTTGTAGAATTAAAAAACTCAAACTTCTCTCTCTCTCTCTTTTTTTTCCAGTTTACACCATATGCTTCTTTTCCCCTGCCTCACTACAGTCTCTGAGCCACTGGAGCAGGCCTGAATAATAATGATGAGAAGAAGCTTTCGACTTGCTTCCCTTCCTCAGGAAGAAGCCTGATGCACAGTCATCAGGGAGGGCTTTAGGTACAGTGTGTACCATATCAGGGGAGGGGTCCATCAGAGCCCATTTCACTTAGAACTTTCTGCTAGAAGCAGCTCTTGAACTTTTAGTATCTATCAATCAAATTAATTTCTTTTTTACTTTATCAGTGCATTATGTCACCGTTTTATAAAACCAATTGTCTGAACTGTACTCGAGAACTCTTCTGAGACTGTTGCATTCTATTTATGGTTACTTGATTTAGAATTTTCACCTCTACAGCAATAAAATCATGATTTTTCCTTTAGTTCTGCATAAAAGCTGGTATTGAAATTACTCTGGATCCACAAAGTGATTTCTGAGCCACCATTTTATGGTTTGAAATGATTTGGTTTTGCCTCTCTCCTACCCATACATGTTAATTTCCATTCATTTACTCAAGCTCCTTATTTGCTATGAACTGATTTTTGCTGATTTCCATTTTTCTCAGGGTTATCTACTTCAGATCTTATGTCATCTGCTTAAACATCCTTCTTAAATCTTATTTCTACTGCTCTAGAATAATTTCTAAAAATTCTTGGAGCATGTTCATACATGTGCAGATGTGTGTGGAGAACACAGGATAGCCTCGGTGTTCTTCTTAGGTGCTGTCCATTTAGCTTTCCTTGAGCCTGGGTCCCTCACAGACCTGGGGCTTATTAAGTAAATGAGGCTAGGTGACTAGTGAGGCCCAGAGCAGTCTCCTCTTTTGCAGCACTAGAGTTATAAGCATGTGACACTGCAAGGGTTTTTCTATGGGGGGTATGAGCTCTGGTCTTGGTGTTCATAAGTCAAGCACTTTAATGACTGAGCTATTTCTCCAGGCTTGTCCTGTCTCTTTGTGTACACACACACACACACAAACACACACACACACACACACACACACACACACACACACCCTCACACAGGCACACAGCCTCACATATGCGTGCTCATGCACACACACACACACAATATATATTGTTTCCCCACCAAGAATGCTCACAAGAAACTTATTGATCTTTAAAAAAAAAAACCCAAAAGCAATATTCAGTGTAATTTTACCTATGTTTGTTTCTGTTTGTTGATTTGTTTCTTTCAGACTAATTTCAGACTGTATCTTCATTAGTTTCATTTCCCTCAGGTTTAGTTTAATTGCTCAATGGGAATAACAGCTTCCCTTTTTTTCAGTTTATTTTCTTGATAGAGTTTAATAGGCATTGGAGTTGCATATTCAAAAGATTCTCTGGGTTCTGTGAAAACCACCCCACTCATTGGTTCTTTGATGGGTTTCACCTTGATCATCTTTGCGATTCAGGTATAGAGAACTTATTTCTTGATTTTCAAGTAGAAGATTATTTTGGGTTACTTTCTTGCTATTTTATTAGAATTTGGATACATTATCAGAGAATGTGGCCTATAACATGAGACTTTGGAATTCAATATATATTTCTCTGAAGTTAGCTGAATTTTAAACTTTTAAAACTGCTCCATGAACCTAGCAAGAAAGAAGTATTTCCTATTTATGGAATGCAAAGTTGAATAACTATATATCATTTTGAATTCAGTGATATATTGAGGATTCTTCTGTGTGTACACTTCCTTTTCTCTATATGGATTTTGAAAAGGGGTATAGAAAAATAACACCCTATATTTTTAGCAAATTCTAAAAAAAAAATCTCTAAAAGGCTATAAACCATTTGCCTTGAAATTTTCCTATTTACTGAATACAGATTCTTGATTGCTATATTGTTTCTGCAAGTTTTCCAAACATAATGTATAACTCAAATATAGTTTTAATTAGAATTACAGCAATGTTTAAAGTGTTGAATTATCATATCAAGCTCAAAATTAATATGAGAAAAAACAAGTGTCTGAGAATATTCCAAAAAATTACAAAAGAATTATAAGAGCCAGTGTGTGCCTCATCAGACTGTAAAATATGCCTCAGAATGACTGCCTCTGTCATGGAATGAAACTAGCTTAGGAACAGGAAAAGATGAGAGTGGACGACAGATTGGGAAGCTTGGGGTAGGAGCTCAGTGTGCATGGGATTTAATACACACCAAGCTGGCATTTAGGCTCAGATAGAAAGAATAGCCTATTTAATAAATGGTACTGGCAGAATCAATTGCCCATCTGGAAGGAAGTAAAGCTGATTTTTTTCTACACTGCCTCACACTAAGCCCCCCAAATAAATTCCAGATGGGTTAAAAAACATGAATGTAAAAGAATCCTCATTGACCAAATTTATGATCTTATATGTACATCTGAAAATTAGACAGAGTTGTAGATGAACAGGAATCCCAGCTGCTAAAAGAGTGAAGCACACCATAATTTCCTTTAAAAATATGCATGATAAGTTACAGCATGAAGTTCTATAGAGACATGATAGGAGCAATATTAGGAACACACATAATGTATCATAAACAGAGGTGCCTTTAGGGCTTCTGTTATGTGTATACATATGCATATATGAACTCTCACACACGGATACAGAGGAGCAAAGGGAAGCAAAGCAGAAGAGGCACAGTGGTAAGAGCCACAAGAAGAAAAGCATCACTAACAGGGAAATAAAACCCAGAGAAGCAGCTCATTAACTTTCCTTGTTCCGGGCCTCTGGCTAAAACTCCTAAATTAAAGAAATTCAGACAGTTTGGCTCTGATGAAGTCAGACATTGAACCATTAGGAGAGCCTGATATCTCCTCACCCAGACCACAGGGTATGTGGGTTTGGAGTCCTCTGCATCTCTTTGGAGGACAATATTAGCCTACAGGCCCTTCTAGGATAGAGAGGTTAACCCATGTGTCACCAAGCACTAGATCCTGACACTGTTACATAGCAGGTACCTTTCTATCACTGCCAGGGCAATGCCTGCAGTGGGGAAGGTTCCTCTCAGGGATGCTGGCAGGTACCACTTCTTTGAGAATGAGCCACAAGCTTCCCTTCCTTGAATATCCCTTGAATCGATATGAGGCAATGCAGCCACTCTGGGGTAATTTAAGGACCTTTACAAGAGGGGGCTAGAAGAGTTCTTAGGGGAGGGACATCTGAAAAGCTAGGGTTCTCCTCCTAGCCCAAAGTGGCTTCTTCCTTTCTGATGCTCCTCTAATCGTCTTTGACGGGCCCCACAACCAGCTCAGCATCCTCTTCCCTGCAGCTCACCTCTTGACCTTTGAGCCTGACTAGAACTCTATGGATAGATATGACTTTGCCTTGGGGCATCTCATTCTTACCATCCTTCCATTCTCGAGTGGCTGGATTGATGATGCCAAAGAGTTCATCATTTGTGACAGCTTTGGGGTTGAGGTCAGTCCACACAGGGCGACGTTTCATGATCTGATAGGTCTTGTGTAAAGACCTCAGTACCTGTGACTTCCCAGTACCAGCACTACCCACCACGAACACAGAGTGCCTTACAGCCAGCAGCTCCTCCAGTTGGACCACCTGGGAGGAAGAAAAGCAGTGGGAGGGACAGGTTATCATGCCCACTCTTCTGTGAGCAAGGCTGGTGTGTACAGTGAGGCTCAGAGTAAGCCATGGAACAATGGAGTGTTTATCACCAAATGGAGGAGCATCACAGTTCCGTCATTTGCCCATGTGATTATCAGTGGCTGACTAAGTTCTAAGAAGCTGCCAGATGACGGGCATCGCACTTGCTTCCATAGTCTGATAGGGAAGAAAGCCATATTGGGAAATCATAGTGTGTGTGGGGGGGAATATAACACAAGTATTTATAAAGTGGATGGAAATCACTGATCTTGAAGACAGCAAGAATAGGGCAAGGTTTCCAGAGAATAGGGCATTTGGACCAGGGCTCTACAGGCAAATAGGAGTTTGCCCAGAGGATGCATAAGAAGGATATATTGGGAGACAAGGGGACAGGAGGATAACAGCATACACAAAGGTTTGCAGTATAATATAGAACGTGATGTAGATGGCTGGGTGATTTGTGGGGGATGGAGACAGAAAACACGATGGAGAAAGCAGTAACATCAAACCACTATGCAGACAGTCAGACACTAAATTAAAGCTCAAATGAACAAAAAGACTTGTAGGTAGCCAGGCTCCTGTCATCCATCTGCTCCTTCAGTGGCCACCTAAAGTACCGGAGATACAGTCCTAAATCCTTAGACTGGCTAAAAAGTCATTTTGTCAATCTGGCTCAAACCAGACTCCATTCTCATCTCCCATCCGCAAGTATGCACATTTCCACCCACACAGACATAGATACTTCTCGCTGATGCTGATTTCTGGGTCTCTGCCTTATGCTTACAGGTGCCGTTCCTGTATCCTAGCCATTGACAACATTGTAGTGGCTACTTTTCTGGCTCACGAATTGATTGCCAGCTCACCAAAGGAAGCCTGGACTTCAAGGGGTGGAGCCTAAGTGAGAGGTGCTTAGGTAACTTAGATATATGCTGGTTATAGGGTTTCTTGTGATACCCTGTGAGACCTGGTTCATTTTCCTGAGAAGGTAGATATAAAAGACTCCTACACTTGGCCCAGCCAGCCCTTTCAAGCTTCCTTCCCAGATGTGATTGCTTGCTTGAGAATACATGTGTGCCACGGCTGCCTGCTATGTTGGCCCTCATCAGAGCTGAGTCAAAGTCTGTGTTATGCCCTTGAACCTCAAAGTTCCTGACTCACCTGCCCTTCTACCTCCCAGCTAGGAAACTTAATTTCTTTGCTCCTGACCCTTGAGAGTCCATAAGGATGTCTCTACAACATTCCCTCTGTTCTGGGCTAAGCCCTTTCAGTCTGGACACAGGACTTTCCAGCTGGAGCATGCTTTTTCCTAAGGCTCTGTCTGAGGGTATCCTATCCCACAATCCCCTCTCGTCCATCAGAGCTGATACTTCTGCCATGTTTTCAGAGAACCGCTATGATGTCCATTCCTCACGCTCTATAGTTCTGTTAGCTATTTTCTTTGCCTTTAAGCAATTATAACATGAACTTTAAGGGATCACAGGATTCCATGAGGGCTCTATGAGACAGTTTTGGGGGGATTATTTTGTAGAAGTTGAAGTGGAAATGCAAACGTGGATAGGGAATGCTGTCTTCTGCCTTAAGAACTTTTTAGCAGAGGGCCCCCATCTTATCAGTAGGAGCTATAGAAAAGGAAAGGAGAAAAGAAGAAAGCAGAATGCCAGACAAACGACAAAAAGAGAAAGACAAGATACCAGAAGGAAAACCATTGAAGAACATGGCAGGCATTGGGGTGCTAGATGACCTGACCAGACTCCAAAATGTTGGGAAAGACATGACTCACCCTGATTTTAAGACAGTATCCTTAGTTACAACTATTGTATGAACCTTGCTGAGTTTAACTCATCTCTTTAGAGATGGTGCGTCCTATGAGTAGCCACTTTAATAAAGGGAACACCCTTAGCCTGACATTCAGAGCCCTCTCTTTCATAGCCTCATGCTATCTCTCCAGTCTTTTTATTTGTTTATTTATTTATTTATTTATTTATCTATTTATTTAAAATGAGTACATCATTGTCTTTACACAGACAGAGAAGAATCCCATTACAGATGGTTGTGAGCCCCCCGTGTGGTTGCTGGGAATTGAACTCAGGACCTCTGGAAGAGCAGTCAGTACTCTTAACCACTGAGCCATCTCTCCAGCCATATCTCTCCAGTCTTACTGCAACCCTCTACCCCAGTTCCCATCACCTCAATACCTTTTCTTTTGTCATTACTGGGCTTCCTGCTGTTGTCTTTATAACCTCTGCGTTTCCTGCACACACCCCTTTGTTGACCTGCCTTTACCCTAAATAGAAGGCAATCTTGCCTTTCCTTACTTCAAAAGGCCATCTATCCCCTGAATTTGGAAGGCAGGAGATAGTGAGTGGGAATGGATCAACTGGGTGCAAAGGGCAGATCATGCTTTCCTTTCTTCTGTAAAATGAAATTCCAGCAATTCACTCAGAAATCTGTCTGTGCATAACTGGGGCTTATTCTCTAGCAATGAACATACTGTGTGTTGGAAATTCCTCCTGGAAGATCTTTGCCATGTTTCCCCTCAGGACATACACTTTCTCCCTCATAAAAGGCCTTCCTGGACTATCTTGCAGAGGTTCATTTTTCCACTTGTGAAATGCCTCTGTATCATCTGCCTCAGGTTGCTGGGAAGATCAAATGTGAGACAGAATATAAAACCCACGTGGGAACTCCAAAGTGATGCACATGTGTTTCTCACACTTATTATTTGACAGGAAGAACAATCTATGTCTTTGGACACCTTGGCTGTTCTTTATGGTGACTGTCTTCTTTGTGACAATAGCCAGTAAACCTGTTCCTATATAAAGCAGTCATTTCTAGCATTTCTATTTCATATACCCCCTGGAGTTATCACATTCTGCAAAATCACACGTGAAAATGACAGACTCATGGAAAAGCCAGGATTAGTGTAGGCAGGGAGCCATGCAGAAAACTGTGCTCCAAGCCCTAAAAAAATCAGCAGTGACCCCATCCCTAACTCGAAGGCCGCACAGTTCATTTTTACTTTGCCTCAATGTCAGTATGCATGTCACAGGCTTAAATCAGTTTAAGTACTGAGCTTTCTCATTAGAGAGGCAGGTCCTGTTCTGTTGGAGACTATTTTAATATCAATTAAAGATCAGACCCAGATGGAACCTTCCTCATTAAGCCACTGTTTGAATGTGAGGGAGACGGTTTCCTGGGCTCTCTGTGTGCTCTTGCAGCTTCTGCAGCAGAGCACGAGCACCCTAAATTGGTCTTAAAGATGCCAGCAAGATATAATGAAGTTTCAGCTTTTCCTCTTAAGGCCTTTAGCATTAAATAGTTCATTTTCTATTGATGCTAATGGCAGGAGGCTCCCTCTTTCTCTTGTCTTTCCCGCCATTATTACACATTGTTGTCTCCCACTGAAGAATTAAGTATATTGAGCTGTTTCTAATTGGATATATATCTGTACATCTGAAATTCCATTGGAATTAAGGAGGAAGTATAATGTGTGGTCCAAGAAAAGAATTCAGAGGCTCATCATGGAAAGCCTCACATACCTTGAACACAAAGTTGTCCTCAGCTTGGAGCTTAAGGTCCACGATTGCTTTCCGAACCACAGCCTCAAAGTCCAGGTCTCTCTTCCTGGGGACCTCCAGAGCAGGAAAGAGGTCACCTATCAGGCCCATGAACACTGGCATGTCATCTGTCACAATCTTCGGGATGTTGAAGTCTCTCAAAGAGCGCATCAGGACTTGGTCCTCTGGGCGGTCAGGGTCTCCCCGCTTCAGTGATCCTGCTACCACGAGGACAGACTTGATGGCACGAAGTCCCCAGTCATAGTGGTCCTGTGGGAAGACAGCAACATGAAGGCAAGAATTGCTTGGATGTGGAATGTAATATGCATGGGCTACATAACTCACAGAGAATTATAGCATGGTCACTACTGTAGCTCAGGTGGAGGGTGGGCGAATAGGTCTCTGAACACTCTGCTCTTGGTCTGGCATTGCTTATACTTTACCATCTAGGATAGCACAGTTAGACATAGAATATTTAAGGGGGTGGGGCCCTGGAGGATGAACAAGGCTCATTTTCTTTTCTTTTTTTTTGTTATTATTTTTTATTAGATATTTTCTTTATTTACATGTAAATTTCTCCATTCCCAGTTTCCCCTCCAAAAAACAAGGGAACAAACAAAAACAACAAAAACAAACCCCTGTTGCCTCCCACCCTCCCCATGCCTGCCACCCCACCCTCTCCCACTTATTGGCCCTGGCATTCCCCTACACTGGGGCACAGAACCTTCACAGGGCCGAGGTCCTCTCCTCCTATTGATGATCAAATTGCAATCCTCTACTATATACATGCTGCCAGAACAATCAGACCCCTCCATGTGCAGTCCTTGGTTGGTGGTTGAGACCCTGGGAGCTCTGAGGGTACTAGTTAGTTCATATTGTTGTTCGTCCTAAGGGGCTGCAGCACATACTGTATCAAAGACAGCAAGGAAAGAAGGGTTGGTGGGGTTGGCAGGGAAGAGAAGCTTTGAGTATGCCGAGTGGTGGTGCTCTCTAGATGTAGGGAGAATGGTGGGGTATAGCACTGACAATATGTGTTTAGACACAACAGAGAGGCTTGTGAAAGGATTATGAGTACAGAAGTCACAGGCCTGAAATTCAGTGGTTGTGGAGAACCTAGAGAGAGGATGTGATGAGAAGGTGTGGAGAAAACAGGATGCCTCTGTCTTGTAAATATGTGACAGGGCTGATAGAGTCCACAGCAGTGAAGGTGATCAAAGCAAGATGACCCCCCAAAGGAGCATGAAAATTCCTGGGAAACTTTTGTGGTTATCCTCGACACTGAGAAATTCTCCATGCAGAGTGGACCTTGCAGGTACTGAGTTCAATTTTATTAAGATGCTATTTCCTGTGTCTGCCTTCAGCAGAAGGTGTTTTGGAGTCACACTACTGAAGAAAAGCATACGCCTCTCAGTACACATCCCATCCTGTGTGCCTTCAGGAAGAGCCCATTTCCTCCAGGGACTGTCACTCACCACTGCCATGCTTTTCATGGGGCATTTGTCTGAGAAAGGCCACGAAGAACACTATTTAAAATAATTTGGTGCTGAAAGACTCCAAACAAGTAAAGAGTTGAAAACTGAACACATTTTTTTTTTTTTTTTGCAGAAGTACTTAGAGCTTCTATTATTACATATCAAACCAGACACGCTTGTAAGATAGATCTAGTCCATTGGTTTAGAGTTAGGCCTTAGAGTGGTACTTGGTCAACAGCTTCCACGGAGACCCTACCTGTTTGGAGAGAAGTTCTTTACACAGCTGGTAAAGAGTGATGAACTTCCTGGCCAACAATCGGGCTTCAATGAATCCTTCTGCTACCAGCATAATCTCACAGATCAGCTCAAAGTCTGGAACTACCATTGCACAGGGCCTGGATGCAGGGAGACAGAGGCTGAGAAACGGAGTTGAAGGGGAGATTGTAGCCCAGGAGACGCTTGCTGTAATCACACAAAGAGCTGTCTTCAAGGGCAAAAATTCATGGAAAAACCTTTGCAATCACTCCATCTCACACTTCTAAATCTGAGATGCGTTAACTAAGGATAAAGAGAGTGACCTCTTACCCCAGAGCAGGAATGGGGAAGAGTCAGGGCTATACAGCTCAGGTTTTATATCTTGAGGTCAATGTGCCTCATGCAAGGGCAAGGATTAACACAGTAAAGCTGTCTAAAATAGGCTGGGAGCTAAGATCAGAGAATGGAGTCTCTCACTGGGTGTCTGCTGGAATCAGAGCCTTCCTCGGCTCCATCTCCTCAAGGTGGGGATGTCCTCCAGCCAGCCATGGCTTATATTGCATCTATTTGTATAGAAATTTAAGTTTTCAAAGTTAAGGACTGTGGGGCAATGGGCAATTCTGACAGCTGGAGTCCAGGAGAGCAGCTACCTTGGAACCCCGGAGACCCACTGAGCATTCGCTCAGAAGGGATGGTAGGCCTTAGGTGATTGTGCCTGAGACCAAAGGCTCAGATTTCAGCCCCCCCCCCACACACACACACAACCACCCCAGCAGGAGAGGTGTGCAATATTGGTCAAGCCCTCTTACATGCAAATAAAGATTCTCAGCCCAAACCAATGAGAGATAACTGTTGCCAAAATCTGAATGACCCCCCAAAACTATATATATATATGTATGGTATCCAAGGAAGTAAAGCATGTGAAAGATCTACTCCATGGTCTGAGCCTTTTGTTCTTAGAGCTGTTAACACTAGGGAAGAGATTTGCTCTCCCAAACGTGGCCTGAAGCTGCACCGCACTCCTCACTGGCTAGTCGGCTTGTTGGCCCAGCCCAACACGACTCAGTACAGGGCAGTGTGGAGAAACAGAGCATCTTGGAAGACAGGGCAGAGATGCCCCTTCCGTGCTTGCTCGATTCTCTGTGCAAGGGCTCCCCCATCAAGCTGGGCCAGAGATCTCCGTGGGAAACCTCCAGCAAAGGACCCACAAAGGACCAGGGTCAAGATTAGCCCCATCTTGACATAAGATAGTGTACAAAAGAACAGAGAAGAGCTGACTTTTTCATCTCTATATAAGAATTTACTGAGGTTTTCTTTTCTCTAGCACTAGTTATATATTTTTTTTAAAAAAAAATTTAAGTGACTTGTCAAAGCTATTAATTTATTTGGTATATTATGGGAACTTACAATTATTTAATTGTGTGTGCATGGGTTTGCATGGAGCACAGAAGTCAAGCTTGAATACCATTCCTCAGAAGCCGCCCACCTTGTTGAGACAATGCATCTCATTGGCTTGCAGCTCTCTGCTTCAGGTGTGCTGGCTGGCCACCAAGCTCCAGGGAGATAGACACCTTTGTTCTCCTCCCTGGTGCTGGAATGACTGGCACCACACCCAGTTTTTAAAAAGTAGACTGAACTCAAGTCCTCATGCTTGCACCACAAGGACTTCTCACAGTGCATGGGAGAAACTAATAGTATTGATGTTACAGGGCCTTTGTGAAAATTAATGTAAAATAGGTGTTCATCTTAATAATTTAAAAATTTACTGACTGAGATATCTCCCTGTCAAGTCTCTTTAATTGCATTTTTTTCCTGTGATGGCAACATTTATTTTTCAAAATAATTCAAGTACATATTGTTCTTTGAAATGTTTTACACTGCAGTCAGGATTGAAGGAGCCACCAAATAGTTAGGTTCTCGAAATCATTTGGCAGTCTGAACATGAGGACATCAATGGTATTTAATGGGGCTGTGAAGAATTATGCTGCAGAAGGAAGATTAGCAAGTAACATGGGAAAATGTTAATTAATGAAAGCAGTATATTAAACAATATTGCCAGCTCCCAGCTTTGAAAAATAAATGCTGACACAGTGTGAGAAGAAAAATGACGAGAAGTTACAGGATTGCCCCTAGGTAACAGGAGGCTGGGAGGAGCCAAGACTCCAGGTTCAAACCCCCATTCTACTGTTAATTACCAGGGAATCCATCAATTTTCTCACAGTACATGGGGGGAAACTAATAGTATCAATGTTACAGGGCCTTTGTGAAAATTAATGTAAAATAGATGTTCATCTTAATATTTTAAAAATATCTTTCTCAGAACTAGAGAAATCTAGTCTGTTCTTAAGATCATTTGCTATTCTGACAGAGGACCTGGGTTTCATTCCAAGCTCTGACATGGCCAATAACAACCATCTGTAACTCTAGTTCCAGAAGATACAATGTCCTTTTATGGCCTCTGTGAGTATTAGGCATTGTTTCAGAGTTGTTATTGCTGCAACAAAGCACCATGACCAGAATGCAAGTTGGGGAGGAAAGGGTTTATTTAGCTTACACTTCCCCATTGCTGTTCATCACTAAAAGAAGTCAGGACAGAACTCAAATGGGACGGGAACCTGGAGGCAAAAGGTGATGCAGAGGCCATGAAGGTGTGCTGCTTACTGGCTTGGTCCTCATGGCTTGCTTGGCCTTCTCTTTTTATTGAACCCAGGATGGCTAGGTCCTCCCCTATTGATCACTAACTTAGAAAATGCCTTAGAGCTGTATTTCAGGGAGGCTCCCTGATGACTCTAGCTTGGATCAAGTTGATGCACAAAATGAGCCAGTACAGCATGTGTGTGGTGCACATACATATATGCAGGCAAGACATTTATACACCTCAGATAAAAATAAATAACTCAAAACTATTGTTCTTATTTTTCCCTTCTGTCTTCTATGAATAAATTTTAGGCTGCCAGGGTCTGAATAATTGTGTGCTCCTAAGATTGTTATGGAACTCTCCCAATGTGATGGGGTTGGGAAGTAGAGATCATGAGATTGAGGCCATAGGTCAGAGAGCAAGCTTGCTGGTTCTCTGCCAGAGAGGAATACCTAAGGTGACCGTCTCTTGAAACTTGGAAGTGAGCCATCCCAGAACTTGACCGTCTGAGCTTCTGAGACTTTGGACTTCTGGGCTTCGAGCACCCTGTGAAGTATCTACTGTTTAGGTCAGCTAGTCTACAGCACTTTGTTACTGCAGATGACCTAGTCTGAGATGACTTTAAATTGAAAGAGAAAACATGAGGAACAATTTTGGTTGAACCTGCTTGTATTCTTGTTTGTCATACCTATCTTACTTAATAAGTATGGAAATGAACAGCCAACAGTGCAGTGTTCTGGGATGGTGGGTACATCCTGCTAATATTTCAATGATCTTTGTTTAAAGTAGGAATTGCTTGAGTGAAGACACACACTGGTGTGACACAAAGAACTGCTACAACGGAGTGAGAGGCTGAGCCAGACCTGTGGTGGCATATAGTCATGATCCTGGCACTCATGAGGCAAATGAATACAGGTCCTAGGCCAGCCTGGGCTATGCAGGAGGACCGCATTTTAAAGCAAGCAGGAAAACAAGCAAATGAAAACCCAAATCTGGGAGAGACTGGGGCAGCAAGTGAGATGTCTGGCAGCCTGAGACACCATGAGGTTGACTCCACCTCCCCTGGAGAGGGCACTGTCTCCCAGCTGCCAATTGAGACAAACAGTATTGTCATACTTCCCACTATCTCTCTCCTAGGAAAAAGTTTAACAAACAGAAGCTCCAGAAGCAGGAAACATCCTTCATTTCTCTCTTTGTCGGGCCAACTTCACTTGTCTGAAGAAAGAATGCAAACTCTAGCTCCCGCTAGGAAGCATCTTTATGTTTTCTTATCAAAATAAAATTAAAAAAAGATTTAAAAACATTGCCATATGCACAGGCAACAAGGGTGAAATAAAAGGGGTGTTTCCATGTGTCTTTACCAGGATGTAATTTGACACTGAGCTTTTTAGAAAGTAATTTGGCAATGTGTATCAAAAGCCTTAAAAATGTTCCTGCTCGTTAACTCTGTAATTCCACTCTGGGAAGCTAGCCAAACAAAATAATCATGCATACAGAAAAAAGATTTATATACAAAAATGTACATTACAGAATTATGTATGAATTTATTTTAAATGCTAGAAACACTTTTAATATGCAGCCATGAGGGGCCAATTAATTATACCATGAACCACATATTTGATAGAAAAATATGTAACTATGGAATGAGATTTATTAAAAATGTCTAATAGGAGAAAATATTTATGATAGGTTAGGGGATGAAAAATAAAGAATGAAATTGTACACAAGTAGCAAGTGTATATTGCAAGTATATAAAATAAAACTAATATATACATATGAGATATGTATGGGCTACAGTTAAGCAAAGAAAGATTTTACTGATAGTGTCATCATAGTAAAAGTAGATCTTTAAAGATCTACTTTTGTTTTTCCTAATTAAGTTTTTTTCATAAAATATATTTTATCTTGTTTTCCCTCCCTCTAACATAATAGGTTTTATGCACATATGAACTCACAGACAGTGGCAGAACACACAAGACCTGCACAGCTCCAAGCCAGACTATGTCGTAGCATGGAGAGACAGAGGCAGACCCAGAGTCCTGCCCCAAATCATGAAGCTATTTGATATTCGAGGGCAAACAGAAGATCAATGGGGTATCAACAGGGGGGAAAAGTATGTTCTCTAAATGTTTCAAATTTTCTGGAATAAATAAACTACATTTTTAGTAGGAAGATCCAAGAAACTCCTCTTTGGGGAGTCCTTGTGTAGAGACATACATACCTGAAGAGGGCCTTGAGGTTCTCTGGCAGTTCTGTGCGGCCAGCATAGCCTGGGTTCATGGTAATGAAGATGCCCACAGAAGGGTCAAGGCTGATCTCCTCCCCAAGGAAACTGAACTTCTGCTTTTTGTCTCTGATTGCATCCTGGATGCTTTTCACCTGGTAGAGGATCAGTGGAAAAATGACTCCTGACATTTCAGTGGTGGCCAGTAACTAAAGCTGGCAATCCGGACACACAGCACAGGCAATTGTCCTGTGTCCCCCTGCATTGAAGGACAGGCATGGTGCTGGCACCCTGGAGCCTTTGCTGATGGCACCAAGCAAGAGCCTGATGGGAGTGTGTGTGTGTATGTGTGTGTGTGTATGTGTGTGTGTGCATGTGAGAGAGAGGGGGGAGTGTCATGAGGGACAGGGGTATTGGGGATCAAACTCAGGGGCTTGCACACACCAATGCTGTGCTTCTTGGCCTTGTTCCTAGCCCTGAGTCCTTTTTCTGCACAGAAAGCCATTCAACCCTCATCAGGATACTTGGAGGGAACACTTCAACCCATTGCTTCTGCCTCATTATCATAAAGCATGCCCCTGTCCCATGGTGAGAATGCAGGTACCTCCCCCAACCCCAGGCTTGTTCTAATAGTGATGAAATCTACATGGAAGAAGACAGCAGCATGTGTGAAACATTTGAATGTGAATCTTGCCCCTGCAGCTGTGTTTGTCTAAGCTTAAGCCATCTCTCCCCACATTGCATGTCTAGGGAGACATGATGAGCGAATGGAGTGTGAATGATGTTGTCTTCACAGATTGGAGAGTCTGGACTATGGGGAGGGGTGGCATGAGCCAGAATGCCACAGGTAAGCTGAGACTTGAAAAGGGACTATTCAAGGGGATTCCACTTCCTAATTGCCTCTGATGAAGCCAGAGGACTCCATCAGCTGAAACTTTAAAGGGCTAGTAATCCCAAACCTGTCCAGAGCCAAGAAACTCTGGACAGAAAGGCTGACACATTGGTAACAGCCTCATAGCCTTTGTAGGAGGTTAGGATGACGACATTCTTGAGCCCATAGGGGAACCAATCTTTGGATAGAATCGTCTATCCAAAAGTTCCCCTTTGCCCTATAAAACCTCCAAGTCCTCCAGCCCCCACCTTCCAGCCCCACGCTTCAGCACACACTTAGACTAGTGCCTTTCATTGTTCTGACTAAGGGTCAGTCTGCTCCTGTAGACACCTGTCTCCTCTTTCTATCATTACCTCCTCCAGTCTGACAAATGTGACCTGGTTGGAGCTCCATTCTGGGTAGCTCTTACAGTGAGAAGAGGAACAAATGGAACTCAACCGAGTATACTCTTCACTCTTCTTTGAAATACGGGCAAAAATGATCAGCTCTAGAAAGAAGACAAAATGCACAGACCAGCAGGCTGACCTTGCTCAGTCAGGTCCCATAGTATCTCTGGGAATTTCTAGCCTCATGGGCTCTGGGAAGCAAAACCTGAAGCTAAGACCAGGGCAGAGTTTTAAATGAACTTCCAGTACATCTGTCAGGGATGGCTGCTAGAAAAACC
Source organism: Mastomys coucha (assembly GCF_008632895.1). Lineage (NCBI taxonomy): Eukaryota > Metazoa > Chordata > Mammalia > Rodentia > Muridae > Mastomys > Mastomys coucha. Next base: position 61,274,232 of record NW_022196911.1, read on the forward strand.
AAGGGTAGCCCAGTTCTCCAGAGGGCTATGGAGTACGTGTGTGCGTGCGCGCATGTGTGTGCGTGTGTGCGCGTGCGTGTGTGCGTGTGTGCATGTGAAGGTGGGAGAGAAAGGGAAGTGGGGGCACCATTGCCAGGATACGTGACAGTGACACTTTGGCAATTAGGATTCAGCTCTTCTTCTGCAGTAAAGTTCTAATGTCTGAATGTATTTGAGCTCACAGCAATTAGCGGGAACCTGAGATGTCTCTACAAGCAGAATACCAATGTCACTCAGGTAGAGCCAACCTCCAGCACCCTATACATTGGCCACCCAGGCTGAACTCTGCTGATTCACTCCGGGCTCACAGCCCAGCCCTGCTCTACCTTGGGGCTTCTTGCTACCCTCAATATCTGCAAGTTAGGTGATGAGTAAAGGCTGTTCCCTTCCCTTCCTTCCTAGTCATTAAATCTATAAAATATATGGAGCACTTTCTTGGCTAGGGACAGGGAGGCAAGTTTAATTAGCGTTTACAAGCTGTTGTGCTACCTTTGGGTGAAGGCCAAGGCTAGAGCGCAGGACCCTCCTGCTGTTGGCTCTGACTCAGCAATCTCTACCCAAACATTGAAGCCCCGAAAGCCCACACTCAGCAGGAATTTATGACGGACTTGGATAGGAGGCATCTGTGCTTTTGTGTAAAATTCTGTTGGGGGCTCTTGAGGGAAATGACTGAGCAGGCTGGTGGATGTGGGTGATGCTGGGGCCTCTGTGTTGACAGGTGTTTTCTCTTAGCTTGCTTCGTGCCAGGCAGGAGACCATGGCTATGACTTTCCTCATTGTCTCTGCAGCAACTGAGACTCTTAGGACAAACCTTGGGAATGGGATGGTAATCAAGATCCAAGGGGCCTAGATAAAGTCCAGAGGGTTGGGAGTGCCAGAGGGGACACAGGTGCATAAGAAAGGGAGGACTTAATGTAGGCCTTGCTGGGTAGAGGCTGCCAGGTCAGCTCTGCACACACATCTCTAAACTTGTATCACTTCTGGGTATTTTAAAGCCTTGGGAATAATAATAATAATAATAATAATAATAATAATAATAACAATAATAATAACAATAATAATAACAATAATAATAATAATAATAATCTGATATTTTGAATCACTTGACCAAAACCAGCACTATTCTGAACCATGTACAGAGAGCTTCCCAGTAATGTCTCTGGAGATTGAGATGGATGGTTTTAGACTCTAATTTTGTAGGGGTGGGAGTAAGGCAGAAGGTGGTTAAAAAAAAAAAAAAACCATTCTGCTTTGAAGTTAGCACTGAGGGGATGAATAGAAGCTATTATCCTCGAAACTTTTTTAAGCATCTAAAATCGGCTCAAAATAAAAAGTTAGCAGAAATAAAAAAGGTGGCTAATAATGAACAGTTGCCATGTGAGATAGGCCAAGTCTTAAAACCAAACAAGCTGAAAAGAGGATGTATGTTTAGCCACTTCACTCAGAAGGGGCATGACAGATGTCAAGCATGACCTTATCTGACTCAGGCTGACATCAGTTAACTGATGATAGGTCCCTACATATTCCGAGAACCTAATTGACAGTCTGGTTGTTATGACTACCACAGAGAGTACCTACTAGGATCCTGTGGTATCACTTAGGTGACAGACTCTTTCTGCAACTTAATTTGTATTTATTATGTACATGCCATTTGTTTTACTCTGAAAATAATGTTTACTATACATTGCAAACATTTCCTATGAACAGAAGATGTTCATATAACCCATTAAAGACAGAAATGTAAAGCTATAAGGGTGATATGGTTCTCGACTGGGGATCATTTTCACCCATCGCCATGGGTGAATCTGGAGACATTCTCACAGCATGGAGGGAAGGATGCTGCAGGCATCTAGTGGGTGGATATTCTACATTGCCCAGGACAGACTTTTGCAAACCGATCCTGAAAGCTGGCATTCTCAGAAGTCTGTCCTGTGTCCTCCCACTCAGGCCTTGGATCTGTCATAGTGTATAACATATGTAAATTGTCTTATCTTTGTACATGAATTTAGGGAGGTCACAAGTTAACCTAATCTGTGTGAATATTCTCAATTTTTCTCCTCACTCTTTTACCATACTCCTTCAGTCTAGGGATGTAATGCATTCTCTGGTTACTCTTTTATGAAGACTTTGTCCAAATTCCACCCATTATTAAAGGAGGAGAGGACCTTGGCCCTGTGAAGGTTCTGTGCCCCAGTGTAGGGGAATGCCAGGGCCAGAAAGTGGGAGAGGGTGGGGTGGCAGGCATGGGGAAGGGGGAGGCAACAGGGGTTTGTTTTTGTTTGTGTTTTTGTTTTTTGGAGGGGAAACTGGGAATGGAGAAATTTACATGTAAATAAAGAAAATATCTAAAATAAAAAAGTAAATAAATAAATAAATAAATAAATAAATAAAAAATAAAAGCCTGCCTGGATTCCACAGTGATGGTAGGATGGAGTAGTGCTGAAGGATGCCTTCAGGAAGAACAACCCAGTCACTACTTTGTATGTTTTGTCAGAGTTCAGTGTTCCTTTACAGTAAGCACCTCTACAGAGGGTGCAACTTGGGACATTCTCTTGGTGCTGAGGCTGGAACATTTCTTCTATGCCTAGAGTCCTTGGAACCATGCTATAAATCCCTTGCTAATAGATCTTCTTTTTTATGTATTTTGGGGAGGAAAGAGCCTCACAGCCTAGCCTTGAGCTCAGTCTTAACTGGGATTTGCTTCTAGGCCTGGCTTGGATCTATTGGCTGCTCAGCTGCTTCATGCCGAAACACAGCATTCTGTCAGTGCTTGTACCCACAAGTAGTAGGGACACCAGAGAATATGGGGGAAGGTCAGGGACTACAGGTTCAAGATAATAAGTTGGACCTTGGTGGAATGTTTCCCAAGGCTCAGATAATCCAAGGTCTAGAGAACTGGCTGAGCCAGCAACGAGGAGATTCTGAAAAGAATTAAGCAGTATAATGCTTTTTTAAAAATAGTGAGTAATTTCTCTCGAAATTGCCACAATAAGGATTTTCCCAAATGGATATGCAATTCTGCCTGACCAATCTGACAGAGACATGAAAATATCTGGCAATGTAAACACTGGAGCATAATCACTTCTTCAGATGTAACTAGGATGAGGAGCCGAGAGGGGTGAGGAGGGGTAGGGACAGCAGAGAACTGCCAGCAGCTGGCGCAGCTTACAAACCAATATGCCAGTCAGGATGACTGTGTGAATAATTAAGCACAATTTTCTCCTTGGATGCTTATATGATTTTAAATGTTACCAGCTCCAATTCTGCCTTAGCTGTCATGAGACCACTACCTTTTAAGGGTGTGTCCCTAGACCAGAATATAGCAGCATCAGAGAGTTCCAAGTTGAACACATTTTACTTAATTTTAAGAGCAAAAGAGGAGACACCCTACACTGAGCTTTCAACATAAGGTCATTCTGTTTTCTGGCTCTTGAGAAGTGGACCACAGGTACTGGGCATTCTGTCCACAGCCAATGAATGGGTAGGGTTGATAAGATCATTTGGGGATAGTCCAGCTTGGGAAAAGTGAGGCACAGGTGGTACAGGCCTGTTTAAGGCAGGTATGGACATTCACTCTTGTCCCATGAGTCACAGACATCTATTTCCAACTTGTATCCTGCAGTGTTAAAATGACGAGGACATTACCACCACTACTCACTCATCAACATCCTAACCATCACCACCATCCTCACCATCACCAACATAGTAATCACATGTCTTCATAATCGTCACCTTCATCACCAGTGCCATAGGAATCATTATCACTATACTACCCTCAACATCATCACCAGCCTTCATCAACATCATCATCATCAATACCACTTTCCTTACCATCAGCATCGCCACTAACATAATCTCCAGAATCATCACCAGATTCATCATTACCTTCATCACTCCTACCACAAACACCACCACCATCACCATCACTAATACTACCATTGCCATTATCATTAGTTATACCACCATCACTATAGCTACCAAGACTACTACCAGGATCATTACCCTCACACTTGAGCACCTATGAGCTATAGATCTTTCATTTAAATGTTTTAGAGATCAAACCATTGAAAAATTATTACACTGAAAGAACTGTGATTGGGTCAGTGAGCTTTCTGTGAGGCATGCTGAAAAGAATGCCTTGGGACACACATGGAGACAGCCTGTATGTAGCAAGCTGCTAGCAGTAAGTATCACCCAGAGACATCTATCAATGGAATTAGGCAGCATGAGTGTTCTGGCCTGAAGTGGAATCAGGAACAGCAATGCCTGGCTGGTGAGAGCAAGAGATGTTCTCTAAACACTGTGGCAGAGAAGAGGTAACAGAAATCATGAATGCAGAGATGAGAGCAAGACATACAGGTAAATGGGAATAATAGGACAGTGGGCAAAGGAGACAGGAAGACAGATGTCTGCAGATGGAGAAGTGGAAAGAGAAGCTCCAAGTACATAGGGCAACAGAAGGAGAGCCACATCCAGTGGCTGCTACAAAGAAAAGACAGCTCTCCCAGGTTTTCAGAGCCAGTCATAAACTACCCAGGAAGGGTTAGTCCCCACAGTTCACAGAGAGATTCTATGGTACTGTTCCTGGTTCCACGTTGTGATATGACCACCCAAGGGTGGAGACAACCAGAAGACATGCAACTTCTGGTATGGTATAGTACAGATATGGTTTCAATTTGTCTCTAGGGGTTAATATATTGGAATGAAAGCTTCATTATGAGACACTGAGAGGGAATTCGATCCAGCTATGGTGCCTAGAGATCCAACTTTTGGGAAGTGGTTATAGTTAGACAAGGTTATTTGGGTTAGGGCTCATGATTGAATCTTGAGATTTTAACAGCAAAAAGTCATTGCCACTATGTGTTCTTGAAAATCTAGAAATGTGAGCCAATTAAGCCCATTTTCTTTATATGCTGCCTAATTTCAGGTATTTCATTACAACCACAGAAAAAGATTAATATAATTTCTTGCAAAGATATAAATATTCGGCTCCAGTTTAGGTAATGGCAGGCTCCCATCTATACAAGGCAGAGGTGTGTTGATAAATATTTAACCATTGGCTGTCCTGAGAAACAAGCCCTTTATGTGTGGAATGGCTCAGTGCCGTGAGGTTTTGGAAGGAACAGTTATAATGATTAAACCTGGAATCTTGTGCCTGTTAGACAAGCACTCTCCCATTCACCCACATCCTTAGCTCCAGTTTCTTGGTAGAAATACTTCCTCCCTAGGCCCTGTCAATTCCTGCTAATGTGAGATTATAGAAATTTGCACAATCAACTCACCCAGTCAAGGCAGAAGGATGCTGATGCAAGAGGGCTTTCAGGTCACACCTGGGCCTTGCACCTAGACCTTCACTGACTCCTACTGAGAAGACCAAATCTAAAAGGGAAAGTGAACCTTGCTTTGGGGAAGCTCCACTGAGAGACAGCTGGAGCAAGGGTCAGTGTTTATGGAATAGCCTTTGTCAGGTAAGAGAGCCCAAAGGACTGACCACTACAGAACAGGCAAGTGAAGGGCCTCTGAGAGTCCTGTGATGGCTCATGGCTCTCACTGACAGCTGAAGCCCAGGGGTATGGTGTTGTGAAATAGCAGCTGGCATAGGGTTGACCACTTCCCAGCTCTGTAGTTGCTTCAGTTCTCTGCTAAATGCTCCAGATTTAGCCTGTAGTGACAGGGACAGCATGCTGGATGAGAGGGGTGACAGCTGGAGGTTATGTAGACAGAGGCAGGCTCCTGCCAGGGCACATACTCCACTGAAGGGGATAAAGCTGCCGTGGCCAGTTTTTCCCATGTGGTTGCTCTGCCTGATGTTCCATCCCCACCCTTGTTCTGCCGACCCTTCTTCCATTCCATATCCTTGACAAAAAAGAAAAGCTTATCCCAGATGAGTATTGTCCGTATTTATAATTACACAGATCTACAGGGACCAGATCATAAACTTTCTCATAGCCATAGACTCCCTTCCCTCCCCTTCCCCTCCTCCCTTTCACTCTCTCCCCCACTTCATCTTTGTTTTCTGGTTTTTCCTTTCTATTTCCTTATTCCCTCCTCCCTCCTCCCTTTCCTTCTCCTCCTTCTCCTTTTTTTTTTTTTTTAAAGAAACAGTGCTACCTGTGTAATGCTCTAGAAATAAACCAAAAGGGAGGAAATTTCAACTGTGTCCGACTGTTTTATAGTGTACACAAACTCATGTCTGGTATGAGAGACTTGGCAAAGGAATTCACTCTCTGCTTTTTCTCCTGTTTTCCATGGGTCCCTGACCCTAATTCAAATACTCTCCAGCCAGCCTTTAGGGATTGGCTTTAAGATAGCATATTTCAGAGTCTTACTCTATAGTATGGTTATTCAGATCCCTTCTAGAACACTGAAGTGTCTACAACTGTCTCAAGAATTCATTTGGTTTGGAATTGGGTACCGCCACTCACTGAAGCCTGGTGACACTGTAGTCTTATACATAAATGAGTGGTTTGGGGTTAAGAGATGTGGGGAAACTTGCTTACAGTCTTTGATAACAGATATAAGAGCTGAAACTGGATCCCTGGTTTTATAGCAACGTGTATGTTTTCAAGCAGCTGGGATCCACCTCCTTGGCTGATCCTCTATGCCTCTCTTTGAAGGAGGTAGGACAGATAATTTCTGTTCCTGCTTTACACACAGGAGAAGACTCTCCTAGTTGGAAATGGGTCATGGAGGGAACTTGGAGGGAAAGGATGGAGAAAGGGGAATGAAATGGCAAGTAGGAGGAGGAAGTGTTGCCAAGGAAGAATGAAAACCACAGGTTTTAGACTTCCACAGGGGCAGCCAGGAAGACTATGAGGCTCCCACCCTTTCCTAGCCCATACCTGAACAGCCACCACTGACAAGACCTCCACAGAGATTCGGTTAAACTCATCAAAACAGCCCCAGGCACCAGTCTGAGCCAGGCCTTTGTAGATGTTGCCACAGGACTGCAAGGAAACATATAAAGATTAAATGAAGACAACATCTCAGAGTCGCATCCACAGACATTTTCCAGCCTCTTTAATTATAGACACATCAGTCTCCTGAAATGAGCATTATAATTTCAAGAACAATTACTCTTTTGAAGGTGATGGGTATCAACACAAGTCATGATATCAAACAAGCTTTCCATGATGCTGCAGTGAGAAACCCCTTTAAGATGTCATCAGGGTTTCTTCCTGAGCATTTTGGATCATTCAAAGTCTCAGGAAATGAAAAAAAAGATAGCTTTTCTTAGACTACATAGACAAACAACCTGTTTGGGCTTTGGCATACTCTAATGGGAATCCAATGCCTGTGTCTTCAATCCATGCCTAGCTGTGTTCAGGTTTCCCAGCTGATGTGGAGCTGGGAATGTCAGGAACTGACAACAGTTAGAGGCAACTATGGGCAAATCTTGTCAAATGAGAGCAGGAAACAAATTTCAAAGGGAAGAATATATTTCTATCCTAAAATGAAAAGAAACTCTGACATTAAAGAGGAGCTAGTGAGCAATGTGCCAGTGGTAAGGAGTGGGTACAGGAGACCATTGGCTACAGGATGACTCTAAAATGGCAGGGATATGCAGTCATGAGAGTCCTGACATCTATCTATCAAGAGGTTGTTTTTGAAATGACTAGTTGTGTGTATAGGACCTACTGCTGAATATGGTCCCTGCAAGGACTTTAGGGAAGGATGTTGGCAATAAGATATACAAGTCAAATAGAATTGCTACAGAAGTATTGGTTCCAGTGAAGACTACAGACTACACTGTCACAGAGTCACAGAGCCCAGAGAAAAATGAGTCATAGTATTCCAGTGTGATCAGTGAAGATGAGATAGCAGAACAGCAGCACATCCCAAGAGGTGTTTTGTGGAATGCCAGCTGTTCCTTGAGAAAAGGATTTTTGTTGTCAAGAAAGTTGGGAAAACAGTATATTCCATAATCTACCTTTGCCAAGTTCTAAATATATACTAATGGGCTGTAAGGGTAGATCAGTAGAAAAGCATGTATTTGTCTAATCTATGAAAGAATATATATGTATATATATATATATATATTATGTGTGTGTTTAATTTGTCTCTCTTCCTTCCTTCCTCCCTCCATCCTACTTTCTCCTTCTAGATAGACATGCATGCACATGCATACATGCCCATACACATATAAATATACTCACTTTAAATTTGTGAGACAAGATTAATTTGTTATATGGCTACAATTCCTTTTTCCTCATGTAACCTCTGATCTTCTCAGAATACACGCTAACAAAATGGGCAGAGTGAGAAAACAAAAGGAGGCAGACAGAGGCCTGAATACCCAGTTCCCAGAAGGTGCTTCAGAATCCACTCTGCAGTGCATACTCATGTCTGTGTGCTGAGGAGAGGGGAAGATTGTCCAGGAGAATGAAAGATTATGGAAGAAAAATGAGCAAAGTAATGATGTGCCCAGAGAAAAGTAAAGGTGTCATTTGGGATGGAAAATTGATTACTAAGGAAAGTCTTAGTAACGGAAAGCCTTGAATTTATTACAAGGAGTCTTTAGAGGTTCGCATGAGAGATGATGACTATGGCAACGTTTTGTCAGATTCAGTCAGATAGCTACCTAGGCAAGGTTAGATGTAGGGCAGAGTTTAAATAGTGAGGGAAAATACGCCTCAAGTTATATTAAACCCCAGAACTCTCAAACTCATAAAGAAAAGGCAAACATAAGAGAACCAAAAAGAACAACAGTTGCCAGGAGTTTTGAGGGAAAGAGGCGGGGTGGGAAAAAGATAATGAGACCCATGTAGAGCAGAGGCAGAGAAAGTACTGCACAGGGTACGGTTACATTGCGTAGATGACATTATACACTTCCTTAAACCTATAGATCTATATGTTCAACTGTTCTTCCAAACAGTGAATCCCAACATAGTGTTAGACTTTAGTTTAGAGCAGTGTCTTGGCACCATATATGCTACACGAACCTGTTGTCTTAGTTAGGAGTATTGTAGCTGCGACTGAAAAGCAAGCTGGAGAGGAAAGGGTTTGTTTGGCTTACACTTCCACAGTCTTGTTCATTGTTGAAGGAAGTTGGAACAGGAGTTCAAACAGGGCAGGATCCTGGAGTCAGAAGCTGATGCAGAGGCCATGGAGAAGTGCTGCTTACTGTCTTACTCAGCCTGCTTTCTTATAGAACCCAAGACCCCAAGCTGAGGCACCATCCACAATGGGGTGGGCCCTTCCACATCAGTCACTAATTGAGAAAATGCCCTATGGGCTTGCCTACAATCTGATCTTATGGAGGAATATTCTCAATTGAGTCTTCATCCTCTCCAGTGACTCTAGCTGTGTTAAGTTGACTTAAAACTACCCAGAGCATCTATAATTTAATATAATCTATAGGGGGCTATGTGTGATGAATGGAGAGTACAACTAGTGCTGTATACCAGTTATTCTCCAAATTAAAAAATGTTCTACAAAGAAAACTACTAATAAAGCAAAGCTATATCATTCTGCTCATCTATTCATTCCACAAATATTGAACAGGTCTGGTAGAGAATGCTTTGGGACATGAGGAATCAACAGTACACAGGATAGAAAAGAAAGTCACCTTTGAGGCTGACATTTTTGTGAGAAAAAAAAAAAAGACCATGAACAAGAACACACACATTAAATGGGGAGAGAGTCACCTTCAGTAAGAATGCAGATGACATGGCAGCCTTAGAGTTAGTAGTCAGGCATGTCTTCAGGAGAAAGAGGGGATGCAAGGCATTGCACTTTATTCTCCCTTTAGGTTGAGACTGTTATCTATCATTTATCTATGTATTTATGTGGGTTTTGATTTATCTATCTATGTATCTATCATCTATTTTTCTGTATCTATCATCTGTTTGTCTATCTGTCTATCTATCTATCTATCTATCTATCTATCTATCTATCTTTCTACCATCTATCTGTCCATATACCCACCCTTTGTATGTATGTATGTATGTATGTATGTATGTATGTATGTATGTATGTGTGCTCATATAGGTATCTAAATGTGTATATCAACCTGATGAGCACCATGGACCTTAAGTTAGAAATTCAGGAACCAAATCCTATGCCTAACAGTAGTTTGAAAGCTTTTAAAGCTTTATCCCTTTTATAAACTATAGACAATACATAATTTGAAAGCTTTTAAAGTTTTATCCCTTTTATAAACTGTAGACAATACATAAAGCTTTAAAGGGAATTTCCATAAGTGCATCATGTCCTAACCTCATTGTTCCCTGAGGACCAGCAGCAGAACCCACTTGCTCACTGTACACATCTCTTGGTGTCATTGGTAAGCAGGAGCATTACCTGGTCATGAGACAGAGCTCTTGGCCTGGAATCAGGACAGATGACAGCAAATGAATAAAAGTAGAGTATGGTGAGGGAGAATCCATGGTGATCATTGATTTGCACTGGGGAACTAACAGGCAGGGTGACTGAAGTTTCCATCTTAGTGATGGGTCAGAAATATGACAGGGAAGAGTGGCAAGTTCTTTCCAAGGTGGAGGAGACCCATTGTACCAGAAACCATGTGTGCAATTGGAGCCAGGACTAGAATATGGGTGAAGATGGGGACAGAAGTGGAGTCACTAGAAGCTGAAATGGAAATTCTGCAAAAGGAACAGCATATGGGATGGGGAGACCAGGAGAAGAGAGGTGAAAAAAATGGCATTGGGGAAGCAGAGGGAGTCAGAAGTCTTGAGACACAGTCATGACTCTTACAGGAGTCTAGGCCCCTCATGGTTCAAAAATCATTCCAAATGTTTTTAGTTTCAAAGCCATTGGCTGGTTCTGCAGTAGCCTCTGTATTAAGGTCAAAGGGAAATTATTGCTGCTGTAATATGAGGTGTAGATGCCATTGTGCAATAAGTGGCCATGCAAGGTCAGTTCTGCCTGCAAACAGGATCATTATCTCATCAGAAAGAGCTCCTTTTAACAAGTCCTAGCTGCAGAATATGGGTGCCAGTGTAAGACAGGTGGTTGTGCTGAGCCATTTCTAACTCAGGACAAGACCATCATTGCCCCTGGGGCTAGGCTTTTGCTAACCATGGTAAAGTCTGACTATAATTATTCCAGGACACCATGTCATTGAAACACTGCCTGACAGTCCATGTGCAGACCTTGCACATAAAAGCAACCCTTAAATGACTCTGTGCAAAGTTTCTCTTGACTGATTTACCCATTTCAGCTCTGCTGCAGTGTTCTAATAAGCTCAATGGCTTTATTCTGATGTTGGTGAATTCATTTATGGCTCATATGTCACCAACTTGCCAAATCTCATCCCTAGGAAGACCAATAGGTCTTCTCAGTATTAATTGACTGTGTCTAGGAACTCTAGCTAGCTTTGTAAGTTTTCCATTTCTTCTCTGTCCACATTTCCATACTGTTCTAGGACCACCCAGGCCCTGCAGCTATGTTCATGGAGTTGGCTGGGCTGGTGTCCTGATGGAATTCCTGGGACAGAAGTGCAGGAGGACACCACCTACAGCCCTAGCCCTCCCCTCTAATGCCTTCATCAACCATTCACCATGTTTCTTAGATCGTCATTTGGCTTTGCTTCCCTTAAGCCTCTTATTTCTTTTCCCTTTTACTGTCTTGGTGTTCGGGTTCTCTCTCTTTCTATACTTGATCTTAGCCAAGGCTGAGAAGAGATTCTCTCTCTTCCTGTCTGAAGAACTGCAACTTTCTCTCTGGTCTTCTCCCCGGCTGCCTCTGCTCACATGGATCCCCACAATGGCCTCCTGGCATGCTTATGCTTTCCTGCTATTTCTAAAGCCCACACATCTTTCAGAAGCCACCACTTTAAGGGCCTATGGTCCTTTAAAGTATGACATCCGTACTCTATCCCCATGACCCTCCCTACATCCCCAATGATCCCTAAGATTGCTTGGCTACTACACTATGCTTATTTCTAGTCTCTACTCTGGAGAAATGTAAGCAGAATCTATTATTGTTAGAGTCATAACAGACATCAAAATGCATGACAGCTATGCCTACCTCTCATTTCTTTCTCTCCTCAACCCAGTCAGGTTCTAGGAGAAAAGATCAGGAGTGAAGCTGACGAGGGCTGGGGTAGGAATGTTGGCTGCTTAGAACTAGATTCTAGCTTTAAAACCAGGCCTTAGACCATGCTACATTAAAATGTTACATCCTAGGACTCACACAGCCTTGGGTCACATGAGCTCCTCACCAGCAACCACTGTGTCTGTCTTCCTGTTCTGGAATATTCCAAGGTCTAGAGTTTATAGGTTACTCATTCAGGCCCAGGATTGTGGTATTTCAGCAAAAATTAGTTATATCAATTAATCCATAATTGTTTTGTTCCTTCAGATAGACTGGGCTATATTCAACCTATGCATATACCTATCATCTTTCAATTATTGATCTGCACATTCTACTGATCTATCATCTATATTATCCAAAGGGTTCCCCAAGGTCCTCCCATGTTCCTTCTGTGTCCTCACTGAAAATCATAGTTCCTTGTCCACTCTTGACTCAGCTGGCTGCAGGTTTTTCTAGCAGGCTTGAGTTTAAACAGGGGTCTTAAGTATTCTTAGGCACTGGTAAAGATGTTTAGGTTGTTTCTCAGACCTGAAGAAACTATCCCCAGTCATGAAGAAAATTTCTTCAACAGCTACTGACTTGTGGCTGAGGTGATTCCTAGATAGATTATCTCAGCCTGCGACAGTTCATCTTCAGAGATAAGTCCCAGTATGCTACACATTCCTCTACTTAGTGTTTTGCAGGGATCCCCCTGGGATCTTTCTGCCCTTCCTCTTCTTCCTTTCCCTGGTCACCTGACCTCCTATTCTCCTGGAGATTAAACCCAGAGGCTTATGGATTTCTGCATGCTAAGTAAGCATTCTCCCACTAAGTGATGCCCTAGTCTTTTGTCTTTCTTCGGAATCTTAACCAATCCTATCTTTGGGTGCCCAAGGACACTCCGTGGTGGAAACTCCCTTGTGGCTACTTTTGGAGCATCTCCAGCTGCAGTTTTGCAAGATGAAACTTCATTTGTTTTGGTCTCTTCCCAAATGTCCCACATATTCTCAGCAATGACAGTAACTAATAAACCAACTTACTTTGTTTCTGGAGCGTTCTATGATAAAATAGAGTTTCCAAACAGCTGGCCAGGAAAGGAGAAAGGCTTGCAGAAGCAGTTTAGTGAAGCTATCTGATTACAATGATGTTTGGTGAACACCTTCATTTTGGACTATCACTAGACTCCCATTGATACTGCCCTAGTCCATGACTGGCCTGGATTCAAAGACTGAAAATTAACTGACAGCCCAGGTGAGCCAAGGACAAATGTTCTTCTATCCTGTACTTTTAGAGCAATCAGTGGGGTTGGGGACAATTGAGTTTGAAAGAATTTTGACAAATGGCCTTTATGATCCCTGGCCCTGGAGTCAACTCCTCTCTTTCAGTTTGCTGTGCTTGATTTGACTTTGAAGAAATCTGCTGATTTTCTGCCATGAAAACACATGCCTTCTATATCAAATGAGTGTGTCTTCCACAATGTTTCCATTGGGAGATTTACTTATATCAGCAATCCTGCCAATAATTAACTATAGAAGAAGCTAGAAGCTCAAAATAATCCATAAGGCTGAGCTTATTTCTTTAAAAAGGAAAAAAAAACTTCTTCCAGCCTTGAAAAGAAACATTATCTTAATGTATTCATCAATAAAAACAGCTGTGCTCAAATTTAGAGGAGATGGCTCAGGGAAGGATTGGATGCAGGTCTGGATGCCCCTTCTGTTTGTTTTCTATGAGAAAACATGGCTTTCCAGGACTCTATAACTTGTATACATAAGGGGTATGTACTAAAGTTAACCATGCCAGTTCCAGAAAAGAGTGTTGCCTAAAGAATCATGGTTTAGTAACTGCAGTCTCTAAAATTATTTCTACATTAAATGTATTTTCAAACATGAAATTTTATGTGATCTATTTCATATAACTTTTTTTCTACTCTGAAACTTTCACATTATCTGTTTATTCTCTTTACAAGAGAAACATAAGGCATCTTATTAAAAACATATAGTATGAGTATGCCTGTCTAGAGGCAGCGGGGCAAGCTGTTGTTACGTATCTTTAAAATGAGTTTTTATTCATTTTCGAGTAGAATGTCTGTACTTGAAAGTGACCTCGTGGGCCTTTTGTTTCTCTGGCTTTTCTCCAGGACACAAACTAGAACACATTAGTTGTTTGAAAAGTGCTGGGTTCAGGAATGAAGTACATAGTGTTTGTATTGCCTTTGGCAGGCCTCTCTTGCAGAGTAGTGGCTGATCTCTTCTGCTTACAGGATTCTCATCTGCCTTTGCATGATATCCTAGGAGAATGCCCCTGTTTACAGAGCAGCTCGAATAAAACAGTCACCTGGAGACAGGTGTTTTCATCATAGTTAGTCATGAACCTTTCTGCTTTTCCACCTGACAGTAAATTTAGGACTTTGGGGGGTTGTTTGGTTATCATCATTTTTTTTTTTTTAGGCAACAAGAAAAAGGCCACCTTGTCAAATAATCCATTTGTTCACAAAGTTCATTAGTGGAGTCAGAATGTATTGGGCCGTGCCTGTTGATTACATAAGAGGTTGCCAGGAGGCCAATAAGGGTTAAAGCAACCTTAAGTCTACTAGGAAAGAGTAAGGAGAAACCTCCTGTCTTGACTCTGTATCTCCTGGGAAACTAGGGCCAACAAAGTATGGATAAACCATGCACCTGGTCTCATTTGCCACCCAAATCCCAGTCTCTCCACAAGATGAGCAAGCTCATACCTTGTAGTCCATCTGCTCAGAACAGTTAAACACATAGACCATGATGCCCAGTGCTCGGCCCAGGTCCTTGGTGGTCTCCGTCTTGCCTGTGCCTGCAGGTCCCGCTGGAGCCCCACTCATGGTCAAGTGTAGAGACTGAGTGAGAGTGATGTAGCACCTGCAAACATAGAAGGGAGAGTTCTTTTACATGTGCCACTGATGGCCTACTGTGTGTCAGAGAGATGGAAGCTCAAGGAGAGATGGGCTTGACTTACCATCCACAAGAGAAAGAAAACCCAGAACACCTTCCCCATCTGTTTCCCACAGAGCCTGAACTTCTCAGAGAACAACCCAATTACAACTGCCTCCTGTGTGTGCACTGTGTAAAGATTATCTTTGTGTTATTCAAAATGCTGGTTTTTCTGCCCTCATGTTTTATTGTAATCCAGATATGCCATTGCAATGCTTATTCCAATTATCTCCTGTTTCAAGTTTGTATACCATTTATTCTCTGCCCTTTCAATAAAAGCTGATCAGCCAATGACTAGGCAAAAGAGAGAATTGGTTGGGACTTCTGCCAGCCGGGGGAGAGGGAGAGAGAAAAGAGTAAGGGGAATTCAGCTACTAGGAGGGCAAGAAAATTCAACTGAAGCCTAGAGAGCCAGACCAATACTAAAATGTAAGTATCTTGGGGATTTTGGCTGGGAGGTAGCCAGATTATCTTAGAGGATTAAAATAGATCAATGACTGCCCAGGTATTCATTTGGGACCTAGCAGGGGTTAGAGAAAAACTATACACCTTTTAAAATTACCATTACAACCTCCCTGTAGGGCACTGTAGCTCCTTGCTGGCCCATCTTAACCTTGACCACATCTTCTGCTCTAGCTGCATTCATTTCTCAATGCTTTGATGCTCTCTCCCAAAGCACACCAAGCTTTGTAGATCAACATTTTCCAGGTGCTCTGAGACTATGTTGGCCTTCTCCTCCCAACCCAAGCAACCCGTTTGAGCCTACCTAGATGATTTACTATTCCCATCTGTCTAAGCAATGGCTAGTAACTCCTGGATAGGAATAGACATTAGTCCATATATTAAGTATTCTCAGCCCCAGCAGGACTGGGATAAGTGAGAAGAAGCTGCTCAGCGGAGCCCCTGTTCCACTTTGTCCATCCTAATGCTCACCATGTATATCACACAGATTTCTCATACTTGTATTTATAAGAGTTAGGATGCAAAACTTTTTTCTTCATTGTTTTACCTTCATAACCCAGCACAGCTCTAGGCACATATAAGGCCTCAGTGACTCTTTAGGAAGCACATGAATGACTCCATGAGTAAACTGATAATTGTTCAATTTAGTATTCCTGTTACTATCATCACCAATGACAATAGGATAAAATCAGCTTTAAGATTAATATGGTTGGACCTGAGGAGATGGCTCAGTGAGTAAAGTGCTTATGCTGCTCAAGTAAGATCCTCAGCTCCCATGTGAAATATGGGTGTAGGTGATACATGCTTGTATTCCCAGCACTGGGTAGTATGTGCATGCACATGTGTGTGTTGGGTATAGAGGTGAAGACATAGGATCTTTCATACTCACTGGACAGCTAGTGTGGCTGAAATGGTGTGCTCCAGGTTCATTCAGTAAGAGAGACCTTGTCACAAATATAAGGGGACAGTGTTTACCCAATGACATGTAGACCCATATACACATAAACCACATGCACATATACACACATACACACAGCCAACATACTACATATACACACATTCATACACTATACATGTACGCACAATACCACATACACACAAATACACACACCCAACATACTACACATATACACATTCCCACTTCACATCCTATACATGTATGTATACACAATACTACATACACATACCACACCACTCCTACACACCTACCAAGCACACAATTATTTAAGGTATCCAACGTATTCATAGTTTTCATAGTTCCATTTAGCTGTGCTCATTGGATTAAAAGCTCATAAAAGATACATTACCCAGGATGTCTACTAATACAGAATATGGCCGTAACATATGATGGCAAGGATTCAAAAAAAAGAGGGGCTTCATATGTTTCTGGTAGGAATGTTACATGGTACATTCACTTTGAAAGACAGTCTAAAAGTTCCTTCAAAAGAAGGGTTTTTCATATAATTCAGAAATTCTCTTTCTTGGAGTTTCCTCAAGAAAAATAAGTTCACTCATTACAGAACTCAATCATGGCCATGACATTCATATCAATAAAACTAAGTGAAACTCAAATGTTCATCCATGGTGAATAGATAAATGAATATATAGTATCCATGCAACAGAACACTCCTGGGCAATAGGAAGAAAATGGAGGTTTGAACATAGCACAAAACAGATGAATCATCATCGCCATGCTCCACAAGTGGAAGAAGATAGATAAAAAGATTGTATGAACATCTAGAAATGAATGATAGGGATATCCTTCAAATCAATGGCTACCAAGGGCTGGAGTGAGAGCAGAAATTTACCACAATATCATAAAAGATATATTCAATTGAATTGTACCTTTTAAGACACTAAAAATATACATCAATAAGTCTTTTAAATTACACCAATGGTCTAACGTTTTCATACTTGGAGAATCAATATAGACTCTACTCATGAGCTCAGTCTCATGGAAGCAGTGTCCTGTATTATCTGCCTGTTTTGGTATCTGATACTTCAAGGTGACCAGTGACTGACTCAGTACCTTTTCTGCCAGATGGTGATAGACCTTTATTGGTTGGATGGAGATCAGCACCAACATGGTGTTAAAGGGAAGATGGTAAGAGGATGGATGGACACTGAGCATCGGATGGACCATGAGGTAAGATGAAGTGAGTGAGGGTTGTGGTATAAAGCTGGATGGTTCTCTTATCACCTTTTGGTACCTATTGCCATTTGGCTACTCTAGACAGCCCTTCACAGAGCCCTACATCTAGCTCCTTCAGCTCTTGGTTTCTGGTTCCAGACTGGTCTCATACCTGCCACCTCTCCCAGCCACTAAAGCTCAAATCTCCATACCTAGGAGGAAAGGCATCTGCCTGAACTATCAGAAACCTAACTCAGATACACACCACTACCTTCCCTCTCATACTTCTCTTCCTATAGCTGAAGAGTAGGGCTAGGACTCTCTGCCCTGGAGTTGCAGTATCTACACAGAACTTGGAAGTCTATAAAGGTAATGTTTCACATAGCAGAATTCCCATTGGGAAAAAAGTCTCCTTTTGGGTGAAATATTTGGAACTAGATGCCACTCTTATTTTGAGGATACACTGAGTTTCTGGGCACTTGGGAAATGTCAAAATGTTGTCATTTCTATCGATAATAATAGAACTCAAAACCAAAAGAGATTTCCAAAGTCAATAAATCCAACCTCTATACAGAAGGGTAGGCTGGAGCTTAGAAGGTGGAGAACTGGACCATCTGATGGAAGCTAATAACTAAAACGCCATCAGTGTGGACTTTAGAATGGGCAAGAAGAGCCCAAAGCAAACAAAAGTCATCTACTGTAGGAGACACCGCCAAGATGTCCAGATCACCTATCCAGTCACATGTAGTCATCTTTGAGACAGATACCTACTCTAGAGAGCCCTGTGTGGTCTCCTTAGTCCATCTTTTTAAACCCATAAACAGCATCCATCTGCTCTTGCTTCCTTGTGCAAGTGGGAGATCATCCACCATGAGTTGAGTAGGCACTTTCTACCATGCTCTTCCACCACAATGCCCTGTTCTGTCCCAGGACCAAAGCATCATGTCCAGGTGAGGAAGAATAAAATCCCTGAAGCCATAAGACCAAACAAATCTTTCTTTTTCCAATTCAATTTTCTTGAGGTTGTTGTCACAGTGACGGAAACCCCACTAATGTACCATAGAATGACACACAACTGTAGAAATGACCTTAGTATAGTCACCATTTTCATACCCAAAAAACAGGGGATTTTACAATGTTGAGAACTGAGGAGTTAAAGTGGTACAGCAGTCTCTACCTGGAGCGAGGTCTCAAGCAACACACCCAGGACTCAGTTGTCTAAACATTCAATAATATCACCATTGGTAATTTGAATTAAGAACTGACTTATCATGTAGAAGATAGACAAAACTTTTTCATTAATGTCACTTGTTCTTTTATACATGTGCTTAGTGCATTCTATTTCCTCCCATTCTATCTTCTCTCTCTCTCTCTCTCTTCTCTCTCTCTCTCTGTCTTTCTCTCTCTGTGTCTTTCTCTATGTCTCTGTCTGTCTGTCTCTGTTTCTCTCTGTCTCTGTCTCTGTCTGTCTGTCTGTCTGTCTGTCTGCCTCTCTCTCTCTCTCTCTCTCTCTCTCTCTTTCTCTCTCTCTCTCACACACACACACACACACACGCACACAGATACACATACTTTCCTGTCCCTTTTCCCTCTAGGCCTCCTTCTCACAGTCATATCTTTTTGTTTTGTGACCCACTGATTTTAACCAGGACTATATTTCTAAACAATTTTAGTAATTACAAATGATGCTCTATGCCCACGAGTATATGGGTAGCACAAAATGGATTGGACAAAAAAGAAACAAAGTTGGGAGTGGGTTAGGGAGGTGAGGGGTGGGTCTGGGAGGACCTAAAGGGAGGAGTTGGGGTGAATATGATTAAAATACATTGTATGGATTATTAATAAAATATTAAAAATAATGTACCAGATATGAAGAAGTTCAGTCTTTTTTTATTAGATATTTTCTTTATTTACATGTCATATGATATCTCCTTTCCCAGTTCCCCTCCAAAAATAAAATAAAATAAAATAAAAATAAACAAAAACAAAAACAAAACCCCCCTGTTCCCTTCTCCCTTCCCCTCCTCACCAACTCACCCTCTCCCACTTCCTGACTCTGGCATTCCCCTACACTGGGGCATAGAACCTTTCACAGGGCCAAGGGCTTCACCTCCCATTAATGACTGACTTGGCCATCCTCTGCTCTACCTGGGAATCCTTCCCATATTCAGTCATCAAATCCAGACACTATTGTGGATGCCAGCAAGTACTGGCTGACAGGAGCCTGATATAGCTGTCTCCTAAGAGGCTCTGACAGTACCCAGCTAATACAGAAGTAGAGGCTTACAGCCATCCATTGGACTGAGTACAGGGTCCCCAATAAAGGAGCTAGAGAAAGGACCCAAGGAGCTGAAGGGTTTGCAGCCCCTTAGGATCCCCTAGTTAGGATGAACTAACTAGTACCCTCAGTGCTCCCAGGGACTAAACCACTAACCAAAGAAGTCATTCTTTAGAAAAACAAATGCAAAACTGCCCTCTAAAACTTGTACACATGGTGAACTGGGGGGGATGTAGTTAGAGAGAGGTCCATGCAAAAGGGCCAGAGACTTCAACAGATCCTAACACCTCACCATGAGAGGCAGCATTAAGAGAAGAAAAATAGCATCCACTTCAGTCTAGAACAAATTTTCCTTTTCCGTTATAACATTTACATTTTAATGCCTCATATTTACCGTAAATATGATTCTGCATCTGTCTAGGTTATAAGGCCCTTTCCATCTAGGGTGCACTTTCTCTTTGCTTATACAATCTAGGAAGTGTCTCTCTCAAAATAGGATGGGAAGAAATGGCACAAACATCCCAAATATCCCTGAGGCAATCTCTCTAGCATAACGAGCAGTGTGCTTGTAACTAGACTGGAGTAGTAATGACAGAGTCGCATGATTTCTGTGTCTCACGTATGAAAAGAAATGCTAAAAGTGACATTAGAAAGCCCAAAATACTTGCATCTGAAGTGTGTGGAATTTCTAAATCTGGGCATTAAATGGGAAAAATAAAAGATAAATTTGTAAAAATTTCCATACTCACAAAAGAAAAGAAATTAAGATAACGTAAGTCAAGCAAGCCAAATCAAACCAAACCAAACAAAAAAGCAAAACAAAAAACCCAAACCAATAATACCCAAGCATTAAGTATTGATAAAATGATACATTACACAGCATCAAAATTCAAGACATTTGAACTTCAAAAGGTGCTATGAAGAAAATGAAAAGATGCGCCACAGACTAGGATACCATTTCTGGAAGCATATATGTAATGTAGGAGAGAATATAGGATATATATATATATAATATAGGAGAGCAAGCAAAGACTCTTCATAGCTCCATAAGATAGACATGCTATCACACTGAAGAAGAAACTTGAACAGTACAATGCACATGATAAAGAGTTGCTTGATGTTTTTAAGCAATTGAAAAATGCAATCACGATCTGGGTGAGCAAGCCCTCCATACTGACTGCCATGGTTGCCCCAAGTAAGTCAACAATGACCACCACCATCAAGGATTCAGAGAAATGGGGATGCTCATTCACTGCTGGTGAGAGTCTAAAATAGTACACCCATTTTGGAAAACAATTAGGAAGTACCTCAAAGTCAAGCGTGAAAGAGCATAAGACCTAACAGGTCCCCATCCAAGCAAAACCTGCATTCACAAGCCAGACATGCATGAAAATGTTCATGTTAGTGTTGTGAGAATGTCCACAACTAGAAACAGCCCAAGTGTCTGCCACTGCCCAAACGCACAGACTACGCTGTGTCCATGGGGTTCAAGCCCTGAGGTCTTTTTTTGTTTAGGGCTGAGAGATAACCATGCTCCTGACAGATGGACAGTTTCCAGGTTCGTATAATACTTCCTCTTTTGTTTAAAAGTTGGGCTGCTACCACTTGTAATTAAAAATGTTTTGATGAAACAAATATTTTGACGCACTGTTCTCAACAGTCAAAACATTTCTGGAAGAACTCAAAGAGGTTAAATGAAAAGTAAAATAAAACAATCCACCAAAAGATGGAAGTAAATATTATCTTTCTCTTTGGACAGGGACTTTCTAAACCTAAGAGTAATTTATAAAGAACCAAAGTGGTGACAGTATAACCCTCAGTGGAAGAAAATCCAATCGCCAATAAACACACTACTCTGAAGCCTGGGAGTAATTAAGGCCCAAACCCAAAGGAGATATAGTGTGACCAGCAAAATGAATTGGGACATTAAAGCAATACATAAAGCTATTTAATGTACCCTGCACTGAACACTTTCAGAAACCAGGGAGAGCAAGGACATTAATTTTCAACAAACAAAACCAACAGGGTACTGGAGAAATAGCTCAGTGGCTAGAGTAACCTGATGCTCTTCTAGGAGACAGGAATTAGGATCGCAGCACATATGTTATGCCATGTGACTTACAGCCACTTGTTACTCCAGATCCAGGGGATCTGACACCATCTTCAGGACTCCATGAGCATTCACCCATACATGTTTCTGTGCATGCACACGCACAGATGATGAAATGCAAGTTGGTACCATTTGGTTATTTTCATCATTATTATCTCAGAGGGAATGGTAAGATCCTTGGAGGAACATTCAGAGGGGTTCATG
Organism: Mastomys coucha; assembly: GCF_008632895.1. Taxonomy (NCBI): domain Eukaryota; kingdom Metazoa; phylum Chordata; class Mammalia; order Rodentia; family Muridae; genus Mastomys; species Mastomys coucha. Next base: position 61,296,452 of record NW_022196911.1, read on the forward strand.
AGGCATTATTGTTATAACTGAAATGCTCCCACCACATGGTTACATTGCATAAACTATGGGACACTTGGAAGCAGACTGTGATTGCACTCCTGAAGAATTTTAGAACACCCCAAGAATATATATCCAGTTATTGCATGGAAGTCACATGGGGAGATGTGAACAGATGCCTACCTACCCAATAAGGCTCCAATGACAGACCATACACAGTATCCCTAACATTCCACTTGACAGACCAGTGTACTTATTGGCTCTACTTAGAGAGTGGGTGAGGCTTTACTGACAGGAGTAAAGCAGCCTGGCCAGAAAGTCTCCCCTCAGCATGGGTAACAACTTCCAGGAGCTGCATAGATGGAATCTCTCCTCTTGAGTTTCACAATCTATATACTTTATCATCTTAGCATGTGCAGTTGGGACACAACTACAGATATCTGAATCAGAAGTGGAGTAAGAAAGCAATGCCAGCAGACCAGAGCCCAAGGGTGTCTTGCAAGTGGTTAAGCTGCTTTGAGGACAATGGCAATGGCTACCATGTTCAGAGAAGAGCTTTACACAACACTGTGTTAAGTAAAATGAGAAATCCCCCATGTCTCATAACAGCTCACAATATGATCTCAATTCCTGTCTTCAGAACCCACACACAGAAGGAAGTTAGCAAACAGTGATGGGTCACCTCTGGGTGATTTGGCTTCTCTTCTTTAAGTACTAATGTTTCTCTAACAGACACACTAAAGAAAAACTTCCAGATACTTGCTGGCTCTGTCCTTGTCCAGTAAATCACCTTCAAAGACTCTTGCATCAATTATATTTCACCTATGTGCAGTTTTTTCCGGGGAAATTAAGAGGTGCTCAAAATTGATAAGCAGTTGATTAAAACTACTTAATATAGTACAGGGCAGAAAGGGGCATTTGTGTGTGAAGGGGAGGGAAGAAAACGGGAGGGGAACAGAAGATCACCCAAGGCTAAGGGACAACCTAGAAGAATTGCTTTTGTTCAGCCTGAGAAAACATTTCCATTTGGTTCCTCAATTTAATGCTGTACCTAAGTCCCGTGACAGCGACTGAGCCTACTTACATATTCAAGTCCCATCCAGGCAGTAGGAAATTCCAAAGACACAGGCAGAATCAGTCGGATGTACTGTACACGGGTGTGCTTTTAATGAATGTGCAAAGGTTGTATGGATCAATTGTTCATTTGATTAATTCTTCTGGCAGGAGTGAATTAAATGTCCTGATGATACACACAAGTAAAGGCTAAATGCTTTCTAAAATGTGACTTCCTATGTGGAGACCAATTTTGTTTCTCTTCCTCCTCTTCCTCCTCCTTCTCCTCCTCTTCCTCCTTCTCCTTCTCCTCCATCTCTTCCTTTTTTACTGGGTAAAATATTCCTTGAGATAATAATGGAAGTTAATGAGAAAGGGGAGCTCTTGTAAATATTCAACTACATAGACTCTGTCAGAAAGTCATCTAATATGCAAAATGAGGTCAAGGTTTATATCACATTCACCAATATTTTCAGCAAATCCTCCTTTCAAATTGTCATTTGCAATATTCCACAGAAGAGGGGATAAATCCTTGTTTTAGAAACAATTCGTTGCCAAGCCGAGTACTCCCAACTCTCCCAACGGCATTTTGCATGAGGGTACCAACGCCATCTAAATCCCAAAGTACTAATTATCTTCTTCAGCTCTCAGGCAAGTGCCAAGAGCCAGGGATATAGGAGGCTCATACTTCCTATGACTCAAAATGATGTGTATGATGGGTCAGCAGAAAGAAAAGAAAGTTTAAGTCTGAATGCTATGGGAAAGCAGCATCCATCCATACCCCAGGCCTTGGAACTTATTTCCCTGCATGGGCTTGGGAAGTCCTTCCTGAGTGCCTGTTATGGCTGAAAACAAGTGTTAAGTTCTGAGAGCAGAGCAAGGCAAACCAAAGTCAAGGCTGTCACAGGACATGCCATCTAGAGTAGGAGACAGACATTAATCAAACTGCTCAAACATGTAATGGCTTCATTATATTGTTTCAAGTGATATAATTTCCCTAACTATTAGCTCATATTCCATGGCAAGCCAGAAAACTCACAGTAAAAAGAAATGTGCTGCTAGATTTCTTTCAAATGATGGATGTCTTACTGAGAGTCACAATTGTAAAAGAGGTTTGGAGAATCCTGTCTTAATGTACCTTGAATTGGGGAAAACTTCCTTCACCTCAAAGTGAAGGAGCCCCAGAGGTAATACAGTCCAAGTAAAACCCCAAGTTAACTTCACCTTGATGCTGCCTGTTCTGATGATTGTCAACTTCTGGGTTTTGCCACCATTCATTCATTCATTCATTCATTCATTGCTACCAGGTGCTAGTGATTTTACATCCAAGGCAGATGCAAGTCCCTCATCTCAGAGAGAAAGCAAGCAAATAGATCACTTCAGAAGGCAGGGAAAATTAGGAGAAGGACTGCAAGAGGTTTGATAAGGACTGCCTGCTATATGTGCACATAAGATGGAAGAGGCTGCTTCTTAGAAATGGTGGTCAGGGAAGGATTAGGAGCCATGGTGGAATAAACGACCTGGAGGAAGAAACTCCAGGCACAAAATTCCAAGTTGGAATGAACCTCTGGTGATGAGTAGAAAGGAGGTTTTGAAGTGTTGAAGACAGTACAGCCATAGAGGAGCAGGAGGATTGGCAGGGATTATACCATGTCCTGCAAGGACTTGAGACTTTAGTTGAAGTGCTTTGGGGAGCTACTGAAATCAGGGATGCAGCCTCATGAGGATCATACAGAAAAGGAGTCAGGGAGTCTAGGTGTAAGAGACTTTTCAAACTGGGCATGAAAATGAATGAAGGATGAGGAAAACATGGAATCAAACAAGCCAAGACCTCTTCATTCATAGAGGATGCTGGGTATCTACACTTTCCCAGTTCCATAAATAGTGGTCAGTTTAAGTCACTTGAAAATGTTCATCAGATAATTTGGAAATGTATGGGAGGATTTGAGTGTAAGACAGATGATACCACTTCAAATGGTAGCTAGGCGGTTGGTGGGATGGCTCTGTTGGTAAAGTGCTGTGTTGGTTTGAATATGCTTGGCCCATATGGGAAGTGACACTATTAGGAGGTATGGCCTTATCGGTATGGCTGTGTTAGGGAAAGCATGTTACTGTGGAGGCTTTGAGGTGATATATAAGCTCAATCTCTGTCCTGTGTAAAACACAATAGCTTCCTCCTGGCCACCTTTGGATCAAGAAACATGTCTGCCTGCAGGCTGCCATCCTTCCTGGCATGGTGATAATGGACTGAACCTCTGAAACTGGAAGCCAGCCCCAAAGAAATGTTTTCCTTTATAAGAGTGGCCTTAGTCATGGTGTCTGTTCATAGCAGTAAAACCCTAAGACAAGTACTTATCTTGTAAGCATGAGGACTTGAGTTCAATCCTCAGAGTCTGCATGATCTAGTAGTACACACTTGTAACTCTAGCACTAGAGAGGCAGAAGCAGGTGGATTCCTGGAGCTGCTCAGCCAGATTAACCTACTTGGCAAGTTCCCAGGCCAGTGACAGACCCTGTTCAAAAGTAAACCAAAACAAAAACCCCCAAATCCAAAACAACAAAAAGGTAGGAAATGCCTGAAGAATAATATTTAAGGATGTCTTCTTCACACACTAGCAAACACACACACACACACACACACACATGCACATACACACACATACACACACGTGTACACACATGTACACACACATGCACACACGTGTACACACACATGTACATACACGTACACAAACACATAAACACATACACACACACATACACACACATGCACACACACATACACACACATGCACACACATGCACACATACACAAAGGAGAGAAAATTAAGGAAAATAAATCATGGCACATTTCATTTTAGCTCACAGTGTATGACAATCCTTTGTTACTCAGATGAGCTACTCTTTCAGAAGAGATGTTGTGTGCAATGGATGTACAAGGAGAAGGCACAGAGAACAGACATCTCAGGAGAACTAAAATACTGTGTCTCATGACATTTCCTTGTGCCCTCTTCTCTTCATCCCCACTCCACTGCTGGATACAATTTTGTAAGGTACAATGCTCATCATTACTTATTGGGTAAAGAACACATCTTTTACATTCCTAGTCTGAATGTGGTGACTGGATGCCTTTCCCAAAGTCTGCATTCCACCCTACTCCAAGGTCTCTCATTTCCATGACTTTTCGAGCAACATTCCAGTAATGATTACCTATAGTTCTTTCACTTAGGGGGTGTCTACTTTGACAATAGACAAATGTGCTGTGTGTGGTGGTGCAGGCCTGAGGAAGGATTATCACACATTCACAGCCAATATATAGTGCATTCCAGGGAGACTGTCTTAAAAAGTCCAGACAAACAAAACATATACTAGAGTCCCTTTTACCAGCAAGAGTAGTACAGACACAGATTTTGCATGATGGCCACCCTGACAGTCTCCCCCTGGGTCCATCATGTCCTGAAGGTCCAGACCAGGCAATTTTTTTATTGTTGCTCAGTCCCTTCTAGATATTGCTTTCTTCCTGCTTTGACGGGAGCCTCTGTGCTCAGAGGGTGCACTCTGTGTCCCATCCCTGGGAATTCACAGCAAATGGCTTTGAGTCTTAGTTGAGTCTGAGGTCTAGTACTTTTCCCCTCTTTGTGCTATTTAAATTTGTATCTGCATGTGTTTAATTTCTCCCACTAGGATTGGTATTTAAGGGTAGGGGATATTTTAGTTATCTGGAAATACCAGTAACCAGCTCAGTGTGCTGCCTGAATTCATCCATGGATAGAATAGGATAAAGGATAAGGAATGTGTTCCCTTGAAACACTGAAAACACCTTTAATGGCTGCAAGTATGTTCCTTATAGTATTTTGTTCTGAAGGTGAGGGGTGATGAAGAAATGTGCCAGTTGAGAATGCATACATATTTTCAAACAAAAGAACTGGGGACTAACTCCGGGTCTCATGTTCTCAGGGTGAGCACTTTACCACCTCAGATACATCCCAGCCTCTTCTCATTAGAATTAATCTTACCCTCAGGAGTTGGGGGAATCATTTGAGGTATGCATTACTATCTCTGCTTGACAGTGAGTGGGAAGACCAAATTCGAGGTCACTTTTGGCATGGGTAAGCAGCTGAGACATGTTGGATCTGGTATTGGAAATTTGGTGTGCCTCATGGCCTCAGTAATTCTTCAAGTAAGTCATGGCTCATAGATTGCCTCTGAGGCTTACTCTAAGGAGACTACTTTGCATTCTTTTTAGTTTTATTTTATGACTTCTGGGTGGAAAGCAAGATTCTCCCTGAAGCTGTGTGAACAGACAGGAAATTATAGTGACCTTGATTAAGGATGACCACTTGTTAGCCTGACCAGAAATAAAAAGATCAATTAGTAGCTGGCACCAGCACATACCTATCAGTCAAAGGTGTGATCACTAGGCGAGGTGTATTTCCCAGGTACTCATAGGAATATAGAAATTGGGCATCACAGATGTTAGCAAAGCAGTGCTTGGCCTCATCATCCCAACGATGGCGTAGCTGTGACAGCCAGAGGAAAGCCTGGGCATTGTCAACCTAAAGGAGGAGTGGCAGATCATGTGCATGAGTTACAGCGCTTAGCAGATAGGTAGCCATCTGTTCACAGGAATGGAAGCCTCTACGCAGCTTGCATGTTGTCTGATACTTGAGAGTGCAGGATCCTCAGCCAGTAGCATAGAAAAGCATAGGCAGTTCTAATTACTGATGCTTCCCATCTTACATGGGGGTTACATCCTGATAATAAACTCATGATAGATTGAAATGTTTTAAGTGGAAAATGAATTTGATCTGCTTATCCTATTAAACATCATAACCACCTTACACGGTGAAAATATTTTCATTACCCTATCGTTAGATAAAACCATTTTACATAATGTCCATTATATGATTGTGTTAAATAGTTCCTGTTATTAATTATGTACTATAGTAGAAGTATAGTTTCTAATAAGTGCATATCACTTTTCTACCTCCATAAAGTCAAATCACCGTAAGCTGAGCCATCATAAACCAAGGACTACCCCTATACTATTGTGCTGGAAGTTTTGAAAGGTAGCAGGAACTCCCATGATCCTCATCCAGCTGATGTGCAGACCCAGGGCTATATTGGAGCTGTCTAGATGGAGCTTCTGCATATATACCTGGTGATACAGTGCCTACCTTTTGAGCAATCATCTTGGCTACCACATCCCGGGCATGCACATCGATGGTACATATGGTCATGATTTTCTGCCTGTCTCCCTTGGAGAGCTGCCCAATTAGCATGGTGATGAGGGTTTTGAGTTGGGTCACTTGCTTCTTATAATAGTCCTTCATGGCACTCTCATAGCCTTCCTCCAGCCTGGCAAATGCAATGCCCACCTCTGTTGTCCACCAGATCTGAGTGCAGGTCAGAGCCACCTGTGGTACCAAGAGCTGCTTAGTAAAGCCGTTACCAGGGCTGTTTCCAAGCAACCCACTCGCAACACAGCAAGAGTTCAGGATGTGACTGTGTGGGTGACAGGCCCCTTCCCTCCCTCTTTCCTGATCATTGACTAAGGCAACCATATGCTCTAAGTCCTCAGAGATGTGAACTAATTACAACACAAATGAGAAGAGCACATTCTGCTCTTGAAAGCTGGATCATGGTTGAGAACAGCCAAAGGCTTTCTCTGGCTGATGTTGCGGTTTCTAGGAATAGCTACAGGCATAACCTCTTGTTTTCCAAAGATGGTACCTCTACCACATATGGGAGTACAGCACACTGACTGAGCATCTCAATGATGCTCAGCCTTTGATCTCTTTGTGGCCCAAGCATTCTCCTTCAGGAGTATACATTTGCTTGTTCTTAATATTTTCACCACATCTTTAATTTCTCAAAATATATAACCTGAAAATGAGTAGTTTTGAAGGTCAGGTGAGAACAAGATACAATGTGCTCATTATGCTTGTATTTGTCAGAGATTAAAAATAAACATGGAAAGGGGGATTTGAATCAACATTTCTTCTGTTGACTGGGAACTTGCACATGGCAAAATACATCCTTTTGAGTATTTACAGTGGAGAATTTAGATGCATTGCTCATCAGTTGTTCCACTGGAGTTTGGAGACATTGCAGGAGGTATGATTTTTTTTAGCTCAAAATTGTAATACAGGACTCCTGCTATTAGAAATCTTCATGGGAGTTATTCTCTTTATGAAACAGGAATAGTTGTTGTAAGCTGTCCCATCTATTAGTTTGTGTTTTCTTATGAGATTGCATTATCTGCAATGGAGCTTTATCAGATGGCCTGATGGGATACATTTCTCTCTACAGCCCAGTTTCTCCATGATCTCTTTACACACACCATCCTTTCTACTTTCTACACACTTCTTTGTGGTCTGGTCCATTGTTCTCTGCTGAAATGGCCTCATTAAGTCATCCAGGGACAGACAGACTTCATCCTTGTTTTGCTTGATCTTATAGAAGTAACTAGTAATTTGTTCTTCTGCTACCAACATTTCATTTTCAATTTCATGATGACTGACCTGGACTTTCCTTTTAAGAAGATTCTTTGCTCCTTTTCTTTATTGGCCCTTCCTCACTACTCAGGCACTTGGTGACATTCAGAGATTGGTGCTATACCCTCTTCTCATTCCACCAAATACCCACCATCACTCTAATCTAATTCTACAGTTTCATTTATTTCTACTTGTCCACAACACCCAGCTAGATCAACACCACTACTAACTACCCTATTACTACAATGCAAGAAGAGTTGTATACTGCAGCCAGGGTCATTTAAAACCTTCATTTGTTTTTTTAATTGAGACCTTCTTGAGAAACATAGGCAGAATTCAGTTAAAATTTGGGGTCAAGACAGTCTTCGTAATATAGTTCATAAGAAGTGGCTTCTAGTTTCCTCGATGGACCTCGTCACGTGCTTCCTGCCTCTCCCCTCCAGCTTCATTCATACTCAGTTCTTCTATATTCCTCTCTGCTCTTTAGCTTGTCCTAAATATATCTGCAGGAAGATAGTTTCAGACCTCACTAGCCAGTTATAGATGCCCATGGAGTCCTGGGCCTACCCTGTGATCTGACTAGCCATATTTACAAGTGCCTATGAATACCAGCAGGGCAGGATGCCTCATCTTGTTGCCTGTTGGGCTTTCTCTCATAGTCAGCAAAATCTGGCACATACAGTGTAAGGGAATTCAGTCTTTAATTGCTCATATATGTGTGTGTGTGTGTGTGTGTGTGTGTGTGTGTGTGTGTGTGTATAATTTTCCAAAGCAAAGATTGAATTCAATTATGGCTGTCAACCCCACTGCACTGTCTTCTGGTCCTCACAATAGTGTAGGATTCAAGCCTTTCCTATTGTGAAGCACAGGGTGGTTAGCTTGAGGCCCTTCACCCTCAGAAGGCCCACAGAGGCTGTTGGAGGAGAAAGACAGATGAGGACAGAAGCCCAGGAAGGTCCACCTGGGAAAATACCTGAGCTGGGTAATCAAACAGCCACTGATCTCTGGGCTTTTCCTCATAGGCAGTGACTCCCTCTGTCATCTCATGCCTCACAGTGGCTTTCATGTGACGAAGCACACGGTTCAACCATAGTTCAACCTGGAAGAAGAGCTCTGGGTTAGACTTCACAAGCCTGAGAAGGGTTGGTTGATACTATCTGTTTTCTTTCAGCCAGCCTGAGGGAGTGAAGACAACGAAGCTCCAGCATTGTATACAAATCTGATGCTAGAAGGCAACGGCAGGTGTTTTGTGATTATAATCTTGGATGTAATGAGTGGGAGCTAGGCTAATGTGCTAATATGGAACACAGAAGAAAATGGCAACAGGTGAAGGGGTGGTGGAATGCTAATTAGAGCTATACAAAGAACCCCAAATCTGGATCAAAGCAGATTTAGTTAATTCTCATGGACTTGTCTATACAGCATAAAGATGTTAGCTGGGTTTGCATTTCTCAGTTGAATGCTTTCTGGTCTTAATCTATCAAAAATGCATATTCTAAATTAGAATTCAAGGTTGCCAGCCACCTCTACCTAGTCGACAACTTTGGATTATTTTCTGATAGGAGAATTTCTCTCTGTAGAAACTTCTGAAAGATCTACTTGTCAGGTCATATTCTTCATGGGACATGAACCCCATTCCCCGAGGGACAATGCTTGGCTGTATCACTATAAATAATGAGCAGGGCAGGACTTTACTTCAGTAGTGCTGAAGGAGAAGGTGCTGTGTAAGGAAGGAATTATCCTATGATTCATGTGTCTGCAGTTAAATATGAGAGGCTTGGAGGTGCAGTGGGATGTCTTAGAGAAACAGTGTGTAGTAGGCTCTCTGAAAAAAAGAACTATGGGAGGAAGTGACTCTAGGTTATAGTAGCAGAGAGGACACATCTTATAAAAGGACATTTCTTCTTGGGGAAGGGATCTGAGTTCAAGATTCCCCTATGGGGTGCTTCAGGGGTGCCATCTTAATATGTTCTATCCTGTCAATCATTTGAAAATTCCCTCATAGATGACTGCAGTGACTGTTCGTATATATTTTATTTCTCTGAGTACTGGTGTCTTAGTCAGGGTTTCTATTCCTGCACAAACATCATGACCAAGAAGCAAGTTGTGGAGGAAAGGGTTTATTTAGCTTACTTCCACATTTTTATTTATCACAAAGGAAGTCAGGACTGGAACTCAAGCAGGTCAGGAAGCAGGAGCTGATGCAGAGGCCATGGAGGGATGTTCCTTACTGGCTTGCTTCTCCTGGCTTGCTCAGCCTGCTCTCTTATAGAACCCAAGACTTCCAGCCCAGGGATGGCACCACCCACAAGGGGCCCTACCCCTTTGATCACTAATTGAGGAAATGCCCCACAGCTGGGTCTCATGGAGTCATTTCCCCAACTGAAGTTTCTTTCTCTGTGATAACTCCATCCTGTGTCAAGTTGGCACACAAAACCAGCCAGTACAACTGGTCTCTCCTGAGTGAAGGAACAGAAATATTGACAAATACTTTTCTCGGAGAGAGGAAGGCATCAGAGGCAACTTCAGTGCGGACCCTAGTCAAGGAAAGCTGCTCTTCCAAGCTCTGGCTAGAAGGAAACTGATGTTCACTGAATTTGGTTTGAATGGGAATGGGTGGGGGAGGCATGAGGAGGGGAAGGGGATGTCACTTACCTGCCCACTGCAGTCACAGGGTTCACTGAAGGCCACATATTCGTCCTCTTTGCTATACATGCCAAGGCTTGTCTTAGTTGGATTCTGACAGGTATCTAACTGGAACTGCATCTTAGCCATGTTGTCAAAGAGCTTGGAAAGGTGACGCTGAACCTGAGAAAGGAAGCCATGGCAAAGGGTTTGAGAGGATGCATGGGAAGCCGATCATACTTGTCTAGGGCCTGCCAGAGGACAAGTCTAGCATAGCATAGGAAGGTGAATACCAAAAGTGTGGAAGGAACATTACAGCAATTGTGCAGATATGAAGATAGGGATCGTGTGAGCTGGGCAGAGATGACCAAAAGAATATAAAACTGGTGGGAATATTGCTACCATTGTGACTCCATCATGGGAGCCAGAGACCTCTTCTGAGACCAGAGAAGAGCAAACAGGTATGAACGTGAGTGAAAACACATATGTGTTTTAGATTTTTAACCTAAAGAGAAAAAAAACTATCATTTGGTTTTGCTCTCATTTAAATAAAAGAAAGGCAGGCCCTGTAAAGCACAAGATAGAAGATGGGTTGGTAAGAAAGAAAGTGAACATGCTCAAAATCAATTCACAGCAGTATTAACAGCACTCAAGGTTCAACTGACACAAAAACTAAATAAAGAAGTCCTGAAGAATGCCAGGGAAGTGGACCAAGAGCTAAGTCTACACTCAAAGAGAAAAGGGTTTCTGTAGCCAAAGACAACAGACCTCAGTTTACAGATACGGGAGCAGATCAGTGTAATAGAAATGCTTTAAAATTTAGTGGAAGAAAACTATCAAGACAACAGAAGCTATGGTTTCTCGGTAGGGTTAAATCTTAAGTGTCACAGTAAAATAACAAAATAAAACTAACAATAAACGAAATGTACTTTACATATTAATATAAATTTTGATTTCTATAGACCTCTAGATAAATAAATTACTGTCACTATGACTTCTAAGTTGATTCCTTCAGTTGCTTACACAGAAGAGGGGTCAGGAAATATTTCTACTGTGCTTCTTTCACTAGGATATGGAAGGAGTGGATTAATTACTAGAACTTAATGAGAAGTACCTTGGGTTCTAAAGCTGTAGAAAAGATGAGGATGGTCTGACCCTTTCTACACATGGAATTAGTACAACTGTAAGCAGAATGCTGGTATGACATATAGTTCAACTCGACTGTACCTGGGCCACTGGGGAAAATCAATCTACAGGCTAAAAACAGAAGGACCATGAATTCAAATACGATGCCCTTTAGTACTTGCTTCTTAACAACAAGCATACTTAAGACCTGCCGGATCTGACTTTGGCTCTGTTGAAGAAGCTCTCATGCATGGTTGGTAGCGATGCTAAGGGGACAGTTCCTGTGCAGTGAAGCATTGTAGTGCTAACAAGACTGCTGTGTATTTACTTTTAGCCAGCACTCTCTAGGAATATCTCTAGGTCTAGCAGATGGGTATCTAAAATACAAGGTTACCAATGCCACTTCACTTGAGATAGGGAAATAATGGTCATGTAATGGCACGACTACAATATACCAGCATAGAGTACCATGCGAATGTTGAAAAGGGGAGAGAGACAGAGAGAAAGAGAGACAGAGAGGGAATACTCAGATTAATATGGAGTACTTCCTAAGACATATAACTACGTTTATTAGAAAAGAACAAAGGACAAAACTAATGCCACGTACATGGATTCTCCATAGGCAGAGGCAGAAGCACCACAAGTTTAAGGTTGACTTGGACCACAGAGTGACACTCTGCCCTTCCCCCATAAAGACAGAGTGCAAACAAGATTATGCAGCATGCTACCATTTGTGTGAGGAAGAAGGGCTGAGGGAGGACTTAGCTAAGTGGATCTGAGCATGACCCTTCCAGTTTTGCAAAGAAGAACACAGGAAAGCTAAGTCAGGACCCAATGAAACCAGTGATGGGGAGAATGGAGGGAAGGTAGTGATGGTGGGAGACAACAGAGAAGATGCTCCTCAGAGATAAGTATCTTTTGACATGGTTTGGCTCTTGGAATCAAATAAGTGTTCTGTATACTAAAAGTATAAAAATAG
>NW_022196911.1:61308728-61353190 GCF_008632895.1 Mastomys coucha
AAAAAAAAAAAAAAAAAAAGGAAAAACAAATAAACCCCTTTGAACTTCAAATGAATGACAATGTCACCCAGAAGGGAGGGAAGAAATTTCTCAGTTGAGTGTTTTGGCTACACATCTTCAGTCTGAGGCAAAAATTAAAGATCTATGAACTCATCTCAGCTGTGCATAGAGGGAGCACCCCATCATTTAGCAGGAGATGCAAACTGCATGGCCAATGGCATTGCCTCTAAAAGTGTGGGTTCCCTCGGGAAAACCTTCAAAAGACAAAGCCTACAGCCCCATCTGGACCCAGGGAATCAGAAGTTCTAGGGAGAGGATGAGAGGGTGTGCTCATAACAGACCTTCCACAGGGTTCTGCTACTTCCTCAAGTTGGAGGTCCACTGTCTATTGATGCAAACACCAAGGGAGTTTTATCTAGTTATTCAATCAGTCTAAAAACCATGTAACTCAGCAAACCTCACTTTTCACAGGCAAAACCTTGTAAAGAAATAACAGGCTATCTGACCAACAAATGACTAGAATTAAAGGAGAGAGCCCCAAACTTGGGGTTCCTCATAGGCTGTTTTGACTAAACCACCCTAAGGCCCAATCAATAAAATCACTCAACTTATAAGCCTCGTGGGAGCTATAGGCAACATTTTTCTTATTTGTAATTGATACATATGTATATAATAATTGTACAGATTTATGGGGTCTGGCGTGACACTTCAACACATCCATGCAACAAATATGGCCTAGTCAGGGTGGTTGGTAGGACTGTTATATCAAACACTGGTTCTTTCTTATATTGGAATTACTGAACTTCTAATAGCTTTTTTTGAAATATGCAAACTGTTGTATGCTATTGTTATCTTGCTGTGCTATAAAATTTTAGAAGTTATCCAGTCACAGCACACCCAGTGCCTATCACTCACTAGCCATCTCTCCATCCCTCTGGTGACCACTGCCATTGCCTCTGCTTCAGTGAGATCAACTTCAGCCTCCTCACGTGGCATTTGTCTTCCTGTGACTGACTTATCTCATTTCTCATCACCTTCTCCAGCTCCAGGCATGCCATCCTGCCAGTGACAGAAGATCATTCTTCTTTATATAGCTGTCACTGTTGACCACAATTGACTAGATGTCTTTTCAGAGCCAGATCAAAGGCATTCCTGATGGAGGCTTAACTTCATGCTCCTTTACAACTCAACTTCTGTTTTAGCTCCTGGGGGAAGGGGTGGACTGTGATGTGTGTTCGTGTGTGTGTTTGTGTATTTATGTGTGTGTGTGTGTGTCTGTGTGTGTGTTTATAGAAAGCTGAAGGGAGCAGAGATGCCCAAGGTAACATGGAAGAGGAGGCTCCTGCTGGGAACGTCCCAGCCATTCGGATGATCTTGAAGCTGTTACCAGTTTACCTGTTGTGGGGCTGTGCCATTGGAAAGGATGTCCAGCAGGTCAGAGGAGGACAGGAAGTAAAAGCGAGGAAAGGCGAGCCTCTTGGTGTCTAGATACTCTGCTAGGGCTTTCTCACACAGGCATAACCTGAGGGCACAGAGGAGAGGTTCTCACAGTTTACTATGCTTGTCCCCAAGCTGCACACACATTACCTAAATTCAAATAAAGTCAGCCCTCAGTGTCTGGGATTCTTCATCAGAGGGTCCAACCTCCTACAGTTCGAAAATACTTGTAAAATCTTCTCACATTGTTCTGAACACACTCAAACAATTTTGGTCATTAATCCCTAAACAATAGAATACAACCATTACAAAGCATTTCTATTGAGTTAGGTATTATAAATAAGCCAGAGAAAGGTACAACCCATGGGAGGGTTGCACAGGTTATATACAATTATATTTTGCATAAGGAACTTGACCAGACTTCTAAATATCTGCAGGCTGTCTTGGAAGCAATTCTGAGTGGAAACTGAAGGACAACTATATTTGCAATATGTAAGATATATGCAAACATCAGAACTAAGAATACCTAGGGATATTTGCAAATGGATACATCTGTTAACACATATATCAACCCTCCCCCACCCAGTGATACCACACCCTATATTACCCAAACCTGTAGGCAAAGCAAGGGCCAAGCATGCTCTCATTGGCAGGCAGTTAATAAAGGTCAGAGACAGAAAAGCAAAGTTTGCTTCCTCCCTGCAGCAGGGGCAGTGAGCGAACCCACCTGCTCTGAATATCCTCCAGCTTTTCATAGAGACCTGACTTATTTGTGGCTTCCACCACATTTGGGGTTTTCTGAGCATCATACGCCAGCTCTCTGAAGTCAGAGTCAATGCCTTCAAATCTCTTAGAGTCCTACGAATAAAATATACAGAAAAATATGCCTCAGTTTGGCCCTTACAGTCATCTGGAAGCAGAAATCAGTCCAATCCTGAGAAGAGACTCAGGTGAGGAAGAGCAGCATTTGGACATGTTCGTCTTGGTATCCTTTCTTTCATTTATTCAGGTGATCTGCCAATCTGTACTAGAAGCTGAAGTATTTTAAAAGAAAAATTTAAATTATTTAATTCATTTTAACAAGTACAGGTGATGTTAGGAAGGTGGAAGAAATGTATACACAAAAGGAGCAATATAAAATACCAATATGTAGGAATCATACTTTAACTGTCTTCTTCTAAATACCTATAGTAACATAAGTCCGTATATAATATACATATAGAGCTTAAATGAAATTTTCCCATATGGGCTGACAATGCTCTACTCATTAGTCATAGACTAACAAATTCTCAATAGCAGGCATGAGAAGCCCTCTTTTGCATTGATCAGGTTTGTCCAAGAGACTTCCAAAATATTAGAGCCATTGCTGATGCCCCAGATTTCCCTATCCCCGTCAGAGGTAGAAGGTAAGTCCCCATTGCTAGAGACATCATGAACTTCAGATACAAGGCACTTCAATGACCTGAAAGTTTCCTCCCTGAGGACTAGCCTTGATGACACCAGAAAGTACCATATAAGTTCTCAAGGGAGGGAAGAAACCAACCGTCCTATCAAGCTATGATACCCATGAAGCACAATAGCAACCAGCATAGCACCACAGTCCTAAGGGTATAGCAGTGGCACTTATACCTTGGCAGTAACCAACAGCTCCCTCATTGGACTTAAGACCCATTCAAAAAGAAGGAAATAATGCCTGGTACTAGGAACCTGGCCAAATTACTCGGGGCTGGTAAAGTCATGGATCACAGAGGAGAACCTACAACCACCACGTTACTAAAAGGATATAATCCATCACTACATTCTAAATTCTTATATCTTTATACTGCTCATAAGTATAGGGCTCACCCCTAATCAAGGGAACCTTTCTCTTCAACAGATGCAGACCATTATAGAAAACCACAACTGATCAAAAGCAGTATGTGGAGCAGCGCGTGGAGCCCGGGTCCAGTGGATATGTCTTTATCACAATGCCTGTGTCTAAAGCTCTGAGATTATTGTGACAGAGGAGGGTGAAAAAAGCCAGCGAACAGGGAGTTTGCTCTGAGGTTGCAAAGTAAAAATTAAAATGTAACAGTAACAAATCTATCACGTTAGCATAATACCATGTTTTTAATATAAAATGTATATGAATAACCCCAAAATGCTACAATGAAAACACAAATAGCATCCCTTTGCTTTCCTTTCAACCTCCAAATGGCCGTGCTGCCTACTTAATGGAACTCGTCAGTGTTTCCATGTGGCCTTCTGCCTCTGGTTGACTTTGCTTTGACAGGCCATGGAACATCACAGGAGCCCTTGCATGCTCAGGGAAGAACAGAGGTCAAACAGGATGTAGGATCACTAACGTAGTATAGATCTTGCAGACCCCTAACAAAGGCTCAGGGACTCTTCACTCTCATTCTAACTGACCAGTAAAGTATTCCTAAGTCAAGTGGGCAGCATATGAAATATATATGTTTATATATAATGTAGTATATGTATATAAAGCATTATATATTTGTATATACAAATATATAATGTATACACATAATTATATACACATAAATTATGTATATGTATACATATATAAGGTATATAATGTATATACATAATTATATACACATATATAATTATATACACGTATATAATTATGTATATACATTATATATACATTATATATACACATATATGTGTGTTTATATATGTAAAGTATTTTGACCTAAATGTGGCATCTGGTAAGAACATATGGCTTTATTGCAAACAATAATCATATTTCAAACAGCAATCATAATTGTATATATCATGTGCATTGTTTTAATAGACTTTCCAGAATAGGCACTAGTGCCTGTCCCAATTTACATGTGAGAAATCAAGGCATGAGGACTTTCAGTAACTTGCACAATGTGGGAGAGTTAGGGCTAAAGTAGGTTACTTCAGTAAGTTAGGGTAAGTGACTGCCTTACCTCTAAGCCACATCCATTGCCCAAGAAGATCAAAAGACAAGGGACACGGGTAAAGTACATTATAATCCCCTGTCGATGAAGTGTTTTGCTTTGCCTGAGAATGAAACAGTTTCAAAGTGACAGAGGTGTATGGAAAAATACCTGGCATAAATGTTCAAATGAAAAGAGCCAATCTGAACACTGTAATTACTACCGAAGCAATTATGTAAAAACTGTGTGTATACATGCAGAAAAGTTGGGAAATAGACATAATGGATGAAAATAGCTACTAGTTAGAGTGTAATGCAACTGAATTTATTTCTGTTATGTTTTTAATAGGAGGGAGATGCAGGCGTTTACATGCTGCGTGCACAAACCTGTGGCACTATCCAGAGACCCAGTTATTTAATGTTTTTCATAACAGGTTCTCAAAAATCCTCTTAAACTCTCTCACAAAGTCTGCACCCATGTCCTTGCCCTTTCTAATTAAGCCTATTCTTCTTCATTGTGGATGTTTAGGATAAATAAAGTCTGGGATTGGCTTTATTACAGGCACCCTACAGAACGGTTCCCTGTTAGTTTCCATTGTGAATGTCAACCTTTAAGCCACCTTATTGCACTAGCATGTGTCACTAGATGTGACAGAGAACTGCATATGCTTTAAGTTCTTAATAAGGCCTGGACAACTGGTGACATTTAGAATCAAACTAATTTGTCAGCAAAGAACTGGCTGTGCTGAATGGTTACAGAAACCTAAGGCCAAAAAGAAGGAATTAGAGTCCTCTGAGATAGAGGTGGTTAATGACACATTAATTAGGGCTAATGAGAGGGGGCAGACACAGGGAATGTAATGATGACCACACATATTTTAGGGAAATCTGTTGTTAGTCTTTAGCAGAGAGAGTATCTGGCATGGTAGTGCCAATTAAAGGTTTGCTGCATGGTTGCAGCACTGCCTGGGGAAGCTGATCTTGAACTTGCTTGGCAACAAGACTCAGTTTCTTTGAGTACTTGTCCTATAAAACCTATGTATTGGCCCATATAGAGCTATTCCAAGCCATGGCGGCTGATATCTTCTATCTTTTTTCCTCCTGAGCATGAGAGAGAGAGAAGACTAAACCACTCATTTCTTTCATCTCCTTGTGTAACAGCAACTTGTTGCAAACATATTACCATTTTTTATTGGTGGGCCAGGTAGTGTTTGTAGGAGGTACCATGAGATACAGAGAAAGAAACCCCAACATTCATCAGGAAGGGATGGTCTTCCTATGACTTGGACCAGAGACTAGGTAGCATAGGATTTCCTGAGTATTACCTGGGGGAGCTGAGCCCGGATATCTTCAGAGCCAATGAATATGCTCTCCAGGTGAGACCAGGTGCGCTGCACCTCAAACCAGATAGAGATGACTGAGTCAGCTGTGGACAGCTTCTTCTGCCAGCTTGACACTTCTTCCAGGAAGAAAGCAACGTACTTGGACATCATCAGGTTCTGAAGTTGCACTTGATTGTCCTCCAGGACTTCAATAAGGTCCTCATCTGACTGCAGCAAAGGTATGTGGGTTCGTATGTGGGACTCATACTGGAATTCCATGCTGGCCCAGGTAGTCTGCAATTCCTTTAAGATCTTCTCCATACTCATCTCTTTGACAGCTCTGTCCACAATACCCCGGACCTCATCCTCGAAGTGATGGAGTTGAAGCTGCAGGAGTTGAGATAGGGTGGTATCCTGATTCATGGTGAAATTCACCCCAGTGGCCTGCATCAGCTGCCTCCAGTGCCGTTCCCGGATGGCAGGATTCTGCAGCTCAGCCACGGCTCTCAGGGAGGTCAGGGTGTTCAATACCGTGCTTTCTAGGCCCGTGAATGCATCCCAGGCTCTGAACTCCTTATCTAGGTTGCGGATGTGCCGGGTGAACTGCTTGCACTCTGAGTCCATGGCTTCCACACTGATATTCCTCCAGCTGGTGGCCTCCCAGGCATGGATACTGGAGGTCACCATCCCAATGGTGTCCCAGAGCTCCTTTAACTGGCAGGCCTCCTTCCTGCACTGCCTCAGCTGTTTGTAGTCAGGAACATTGACTTCAAACAAATCAGCGGACTTAGAGATGGTTGCCATGGTGGACTCCATGTGCTGGATCTCCACGTGCCAGACATCTAGTATTTGATGTGGATTGATACTATCAAACCTAGAAAGCACAACATATTGCCTTGGTAAGCACAGCACACAGGGCTCAACTTCTAGAATCACTAAGGTAACATCTGCTGAAATGTTTAGTGCTCACGGCAGAGGACAGGCTCCTAACATGGATTCTCATCCTGGGCTGAATAGGGTGGGGTGATCACTAGAGGAAGAGCTAATCAAGAACATCAGAGAAGATGCAGGGAGGGGTGGCACATGCCTCTAATCCTTACATTTCAAAGACTGAGGCAGGAAGATCTTGAGGTTGGGGTCAGTGTGGGCTTTACAGTAAAAACCTGCCTCAAAAGCCAAGCACAACAATCATAAAAGAACAATGTCCTGCTTAGACCTTTCACCAAATCCAAGAAGATAAAAATAGACCTGTTGTCTTGTACTTTTCAAACTTAACCTCAGGGATCTTATCCAGGCCCACATTAGATTGTTCTGCCTTTGTCTCCTGCAGGGTCAATGCTCTCAGCCTTGCCTGAGTGTTAGGATTTTCTGGAAGCTGCAAGATTCCTACACACAAACATCTCCCAGATTACTTAAATCAGTGTCCTAGCTAGGGTTACTAATGTTCTAATGAAACACTATGACCAAAAGCAAGTTGAGGAGGAATGAGTTTATTTAGATTATACTTTCAGATCACAGTCCATCACTGAAGGAAGCCAGGACAGGAAATGAAGTAGGATTGGAACCTGGAGGCAGGAGCTGATACAGAAGCCATGAAAAGGGGCTGCTTATTGGCTTGGTCCTCCTGGTTTATTCAACCTGCTTTCTTATAGAACCCAGGAGCAACAACCCAGGGTAAAATCACCCACAATGTGCTGGTCCCTCACCCATCAATCACTAATTAAGAAAATGCTCTACAGGCTTGCCTACATCTTACAGGAATATTTTTCTCAACTGAGATTCCCTCTTCTCTGATGATGATAGCTTGTATGAAATCAACATAAATCACAGCATAACTGAACCATTGTCAACTTGAAATACAAACACATCACTGTTAAGCCACAACCCTTCATTTGTTGTTTATCCCAAGATCACACAAAAAGAGATCACAATATAAAACATTTTACAAAATTAAAAAGTCTCACATTGTTACAAACTCAAACTTTAAAAGTTACCTCTTTGAGATCCCCATCCCACCCCAGCAGCTACAGAGTTCCATTCATTTTCCTGGCCCTCTAAGCCTCTTTCCTCTCTCCCCATACCTGATCCTGCCCCTGATCCATGCCCTCCTCTTTCCCTCCCCCCTCCAGTTCCCTCCCTCCCTCTACCTCATGACTATTTTGTTTTCTCTTGGAAGTGTGATTCAAGCATCCTCACTTAGGTCTTTCTTCTTGTTTAACTTTTTTGGGTCTGTGAGGTTTATCATAGGTATTGTGTACTTAGTGGCTAATATCTACTTATCAGTGAGTACATACCACACATGTCTTTTGGGGTCTGGGTTACCTCACTCAAGATAATATTTTCCAGTTACATCCATTTGCCTGAAAATTTCTATGATTTGCTTTTAATAGCTGAATAGTATTCCATTGGACTTTTCAAGGAAGTCCCAGAGACCTGGGGTTGGGGAGGCTCCCAGGAGTTAATGCAGGTGACTTAAGCCAAGATCCCAAACAGTGGGGACATGGAACCTGAAGAGGCCATTTCTTATAGCCAAGCAGGGCCTCCAGTGGAAGGATAAGAACACCAACCCACCCACAAAACCTTTCATACCAAATTTGTCTTGTCTAAAAGAAATGCAAGGGTGAAGATGGAACAATGACTGAAGCAATGGCCAAACAATAACTGGCCCAACTTGAAACCTATCGCATGAGTAATTACTAATCCCTGACATTATTGATGATACTCTGTTAGGCTTGCAGACAGGAGCCTAGCATAACTGTCCTCTGAGAGGCCCTACCAGCAGCTGACTGAGACAGAATACAGAGACACACAGCCATCTTATGAAAGAGTTGTAAGAAGGATTGAAGGTCCTGAAGGGGATAAGAACCCCACAGGAAGACCAACAGAGTCAACTAACCTGAACCCTTAGAAGCTCTCAGAGACTGTGAGCCACCAACCAAAGAGAATACATGGGCTGGACCAAGGCTGCCGGCACATATGTAGCAGATGTGCAGCTCAGTCTCCATGGCCACCTTGTCTGGCCTCAGTGGGAGAGTATGAACCTAATATGGCAAAGACTTGATGCTCTAGGGTGGGGAGATACCCACGGAGGGGATCCATCTTCTCATAGAAGAAGGAGGGGGAAGCAGTGTCTGGGATGGAAATAAATAGTTGCCTCTTTAAAAGTATCTAGTCTTTTTTTAAAATGCAAAGGCTCTGTAAAACTCTAAAACTATTTTTAAAGTTCAAGATCTCTTAACTGTGGGCTCCTGTAAAACTGAAAATAAATTAAATACTTTCTTACTTCAAGAGGGAATAACCACAGCATACTCTCAATCCAACCTTCATGCCTTCAACATCAGCACCACCTGGGTGAATTTTACACTACCAAGTTCAGCTGCCAGCATGAGGTGTAACCTTGGCTGCCTCTGGAACACAGCTTCAGTGTGCTGACCTGGTGGAAACACTTCCCAGAAGATTTTACCCCAGCGATGACAGTCTCTTGTCAATAGTATCTGATTCCTCAACCCCCGAGGACCAGCATCCATTGTTCCAGCAAAATAAAAGTTTCACTTCAGTGCTTCTTCTCTCTTGTCAACCACAGCTGATTCTTCAGCTCCAGCTAACCAGACACCACAGGTTCTTCACACAAAATGCCCAGGAGAGTCTTTGCTTCCCTCTGAAGCATCACAAGCCAGGCCTCCACTGACTCCACTGCTCTTTATCTTCCAGGTTTTAACAGAGTAGCTGATACTCAATGGCTTTTCTAGCCCAAAGTTCTAAAGTCCTCCCACAATCCCCTTAAAAATAACATGGTCAGGCCTGTCACAGTAATACTCCACTATCCTGGTACTAATATCTGTCCTAGTTAGGTTACTATTGCTATGATGAAACACCATGGCCAAAAGTAGAGGAAAGGATTTATTTGGCTTACACTTCCACATTGTCATCTACCACTCAAGTAAGCCAGACAAAAATTCAAACAAGGTTGGAACCTAGAGGCAGAAGTGACATAGAAACCATGGAGGACTGCTGCTTACTGATTTACTCACTATGGCTTGTTCAGCTTGCTTTCTTATATAACCCAGGTGCAGTAGCCTGGGGATGGTACCGCCCACAGTGAGCTGGTCCCTCCCCCATCAATCACTAGTTAAGAAAGTGCTCTATAGATTTGCCTACAGCCAGATCTTATAGAGACATTTTCTCAGTTGAGGTTTACTCCTCTCAGATGACTATAGCTTTGCCAAGCTGACATAAATCTAATAGGGTCAGACTCATCTCGGGGTCCAGGAAACAGCAGTGTTCAATCTTTCTCAAGTGATTTTAATGTGCTAAGTCAATTTCATGTCCACAGAGAAGCTCCTATCTATAGCCTGTATCAGCACCAGCACCAGCACCACTATCAGCAGTGGTCTTTGAACTTAATAGGAACCACTGTTATTAACAGTAAAACTGAGTTCAAAGCTCTAAATAATTTGTCCTTTTTCTTCACTGCCTCAATCTAGGTTCCTTGTTTTCCCAAGTCCTACCTCCAATCTCTCCCATCTGTAAACAGTCACATTCTCTGGCCTGGTGCCTCCCGGCAGCCTTTAATTCTATACTTGACTTCCTTAAGCTTAATGCCTAGTTTTATCTCCTTACTTCATTTTTTTTTTGTCCCTTTCTGTCAAATGCTGAAAGCACACACCTACTTGGAGATGGCTTCTTATCCTTGAGTATCAACAGTTTGCACTTCCACCCCACAAGGCAGGCTTCACAGTGTAGTCCTTCCTCAACAGAAAAGCCTCATGTGTAAAGGAGCACACAGAGCAGACATGTAGTCAGGGGCATGGATGACCCGAGTTTCAAAAGGACTCTGTTATTTTTTTTCTCATCTCCTTTTACCTTTCCTCTCCACCCCTAAGCTTAGGCTCTGTTCTCTGTGTTTATGAAGGTAGATATTTGGGGTCTATGACTTAATAGAGAATTAATACACTCTTCCACACTCTGGACATGGCCTCAGAGGCTCCTCAGGGGAATGATGAATGCATACAAGAGACTAGAGAGCTGGCTATTTCCTTCTATCTACTACATATGAGTGTTTACTGACAGGGCACAGAGGGTGAAATGGGGAAGAGGATGACATGGGAACTCACATTCACGAACTGTTCCTTCTTTCAGTTATCTCTAGAAATATCTGCCATAATGATGGAAAGACATCCTAATTAAAGTCATTGACCTGAGCTGCTTACTCTTTACTCCTTATTTCTGTGCAGCACGGTAATACACACACACACACACACACACACACACACACACACACACACCATTACATTAGTGCCAGATTAGCTGGGACTCATGGTTAGCCTGTTGCCCACCTGCTCCTTCTGAATCAGTTTTGGCTGTGGGCTGTGGCCACCAAGGTGTGTGGCTGAACCCCATGTACAGGTCAGGGCTAGCCTTTAGCATAGAACTTTGGGGTGGTTTTCAGAGTGGAAACAGTATCCTCTCTGGGTTTTCCTCTGACTTCTCTACAACAAGCAGTAGAAAGGGGACTAAATGGGAGAAATAGAATTGTCTTTGTGACAAGTGTTTCAGCAAGAATGATCACCAGGGGACAAAGAATTCTTCTGCTTTCTTTTCCTTTCAGAGATGAACTATTGGTGTGTGTCGACTCTACTTTCTCTGGAGTCTACCGTAAACTTAGAATGTGAAATTGACTATTTGGTGTGAGAACAAGATTCATGAAATTCAGACAAATGAAAAAAACCTACACCCCAATTAATTTATTATGGTGCACAATAGAGGAAGAAGTTACTAGACAAGGTGTGAGTTAGGGGGTAAATAACTGAAGGACACAGAAGATCATATTATGTGCTATTTTCTTTCCTCACCACAGAAACAACCGGAAACTGTCAATGGTTTCTTAACTGTGTTTTTGGCATAATTTTGCTTGTTATTTAAATTTGCCGAAGACCTTTTCCTATATCTGATCATGCACGAAAATCACTTTTGAGTAAGCTTGGAGGGAATCTCTGAATATGAGACCAGGTAGCAATAGCAAGCATTTAGAATAAATTAGGCATGGTAGCACATGCCCATAATCCCACTACTCAGGAGGCTGAGGCAGGAAGATCGTGAGGTCTAACCTGTACTATATAATGAGGCTCTATCTCAAAAGACACTCCTTTATAACAACTTGTCAAAATATTCATAAACCTCACTCATGGGCTAACAATGAAGTATTTTTCCACCCAGGGAAAGAAATGAGTTTAAGAACAATAAATTCAGAGGGAGGAAGGGCAGAGTGGGTCTTTGAAACTGAAATAAAGATTCAACGAGTATCTTAAACTGAAGGAGAAACTTCTGCATAAATAAAAGTACAATCAAGTATTGGAAATCTGTTGCTCAAATATGAGTCACTAGAGAGAGAGAGTGAGAGAGAGCAGGAAGGATGTGTTCTGACTCTTGGAAAGTTAGCCACAACCAGTCAATGCTGACTTTAGCATAGCATCTGTATGCAGGATGAAGAACGATGTGTATGGCCCAATACTCTACCGGGCACGCAAAACGGAAGGTGCACACTCTGAACTGTGACCCCTAGGCCTGCACACTATGTGCTGGCTCATCTCAGGACAAATGTCTACCCATTTGTCCAATCTGAAAGATGAAGCATCCCATACTCTTCCCCTAGTTCCTGTTGATTCTCTCTCCTGTTTCTCAAATCCAGTTTTGGACATTACTCCAGGTCAGTCCTTAGCACTTTGATTCATGGCTGTTATAATGTCTCAGTTAAGACCTGGTCTTCAGTTTGCCCTGCTCCACATGAAAGTGGGAGTTATATTACAGACAAATTTCTAGTATCTGATGCTTTAATGTGTGTCTTTTACTCTACAGTGGTAAAGAGGCAGTACTAATTTATTAACACTGTAATTTGGAATGTGGATTTTATTTTCCTTTTGGGCTAGAAATTGGCTTGTAGTTCAGTTTCTGTCACGATGCTGGAGAGTAGGTATGAGGAAACCAGGCATGTAATCATGAGGGACACAACTGACCTTTTGTGTCCTACTGTGCTGTTAGCTGTGGCGTTTGGTAAGTTAGGTACGTCAAATATTATCACAGCAAAGCTCACTGTACATCTCAAAGGCTGTGTTGTCAGACTGGGTCATTTGGACTTCTTTGTCTACCTTCATGTCCCACTCCTGCCTCTCAGCTGTGCTCACTCTGAGCCTTATACTTTCAGCCATTGTGCCTTTTTGTCCATGACTTCCTCTAGAACACCATTACTATCTGTCTTGATTATTAACCCCAAGTGGAGTTTACTTGCCATTGAATCAATAAACACCCAGGATGTGTGGGCAGTTTCCATTAAAGATGGTACCAAGAACATGTCTCATTTCTTGTTTTCAAAATTATCCCTGAGGCTATAATTTGTTGATATCAGAGATGTATATTTCTCAAAAATTCTAGTGCCTTTATAATTCTTAGCTGACTCCATTGTTGAGGCCAAGTCTCATCTACTTTATGGAAGCCTAAATCATACAATTAAGTCAGGTTAACTGGTAAGTCAGACAAGCTGAACCAATAATATATCTTCATACTAGTATTTTGCTATGTCTCTGGTACTAATGTAATGACCTATATGGCTCTTTTCTCTAGTGTTGGAAATGACAACAGGTACATTGCCAGCAGAATCCATGGCCTCTTTTTCCCTCATGCTCCTGTGTCAGGCCATTAGGAAAACCTGTTCTTTCTTGTTGCTGTTGTACACAGCTTCTAATGGAGGGCATCCTCAGGTCGGCTTTGCCAGCTGTTCACAGAATCTGGAGGCCAGTTGAAATCTCTACCAGTCTCTCTGTGAGTTGGCACTCGTAGGATAGACTTTCTAGGCTATGAAAATCCTTGTGTTACCTTGGCCTTGGAAAGATAGAAAGAGTACTTACTGTGGCACTGCTCTTTAAGATTAGGAAACCTGTGCTCAAGGTCAAACCCTAATCAAGGGATTGACAGAAGCAGGGAACATTGGTTTTAGTACAATTTGTCAGAGATTGAAAAGGCAGTAGAGGTCCTTGAATTTGAATATGACAGTTTAGTCAATTACTGTGAAGAGTGGTAACTTAGCTAGGAAATATGCTGAGCTGTCTTAGAAGAACTAAAGGAATGAGGAACATTTGACTTGGGCACGAAGTGGGAATCTAAATTTCAGAAGCCTAACTTTGAACAGCACCTGTCAGATGGCAAGGGCCTAATGAGACACTCATTTTCTTCTTCTTCTCAAAGACAAGAACATGAGAAGCAGAACATAGCTTGCTGCAGGGACAGAAACTTGTATTTTCAGAGAATGCAGCAGGCTCTGGAGATCTATAAAGAATCAAGACATATAGGAACAGGAACACACTTGGCTACACACTTTACACACACACACACACACACACACACACACAGAAGTAAGAAACAAAACAAAACAACACAGGAGTTGATGCCTACTAAGCTTCCCTTTAGCAAGAGCCCCACAATTCTGGAAGAGAAATCCATCAAAATTTCAGAAGCATTTGGTTTCTCAGACTGTTGCGAGAGAGTTCTTTCAGAAGCATTCTCCTCCAAAGATTCATCTGCATGTGAAATTAACAGATGTGGATTTAGAAAGCCAGCTAAGAGTGACACCATCATGGCAGGCACCAGGAAGGAGTGTTAAGAAGGAAAAGAAAATCACAGACAGAAGGAAAAGAAAATAGTCCCGTAGCTGAACAATACGCACGTGCTACCTTCGCATGAGCGATGACTAGCACCATTCTGAAGAACCCACAAAAGGACACCATAATTGGTTCCTGTCAAACAGTCACTGTGGGGAGATATTTCTGTGAGGATCTATGGATTCATTTGAATGGTTTTAAGTAGACAGTAGACATAAAGGCTTGTGTATATGGCTGCCATTGACAGGATTGTGATGAACACTGACCTCTTGTAAATTGCCCCCTCCATCTCATTTGTGTTGCCTTCCTGCATCTAAGTTCAATTTAGAACTTTCACTGTACATGCAAAGGAGGACCCAAAAGATATGCCTTGAACTGTGAAGTAATGGCCCCCTGATGTGTTCCACAAACACTCTTAGCAACAAATATATTTTTGGAATAAAAGTATGACCTCCTAAAGTAACTGTTAAGGTGTAGAGTCATTTGAAATTCTAGGTCCCTGCATGTTTGCTTCAAAGAAAACTAGTTACCACCCTTCAGGGTAGTGATTCTCAAACTTGGCTACACAGGAATTATTAGAGAACCCTTACTTGATGCTGATGCCCAGGTCTTGCCCTTAAGGGTCTAAGTTAGTGGGTCTTCAGGACAGGCTGGGCACCACATGCTTTCAAAACTCTGCATGGTGATTGTAGGTGCAGCCAGCTATAGAGCCACAAGCTTTATATGTTCATATTGTATGCAGTTTAGAGTCCTATTTTTGCCTGCCTCTTAGTCACAGCATCTTGTGTTTTGTAGATCCAGTGGTGGCTTTAGAAGGTGGCAGCTGCTTAACAAACATTAGATGGTTGAGCAGTGAAAGCAGGTCCTTACTGAGAGTGAGGGTAAAGGGGTACAAAGTTAGACTAGAAGAGAAGCCTGTGGGTGTTCTTTATCCACAAGGCTGGTTATAGGCATGATTGTATGTGATGGTAAGATATGAATCAAAGCAGCTGGAAGAGAGAATGTCTAATTTTTTCATCACAAAGAAATAAACAATGTTTGAGGTGAGGGATATCCTCAATATTCCAAACTGAACTTTATATAAAGTATAAATGGGCAAAAGCATTATACCATGTCTCAGAAGTTATACAGTTATTACCTGTCAACTAAAATAGATTTTTTAAAAGATTAGGGCAAGACATGAGACTTTCAGGGTTAAAATGTAAACAGTAGCCCACCAGGGTAGCTGGACAACAACCCACCGAGCCTAGCAGTCAACACTTTCAACAATCATCTTGTTAATTTCAGTAACAACCTATAAGGTGACTGCTATTCTCATCTGGAGCACAAACAGTATCAAACAGCCTGATGTGATACAGACACGGGTAGCAGACCTGGAGAAATCTCTCAGTCCTTCTATGTGCTTCCTCCATATGGGAGATTTCTAAGTCTAAAACCACAAGAACTCAGCCCTGGGAAACAGACCACAGTGAAGGGGTGGAAGGGGAGAGAGGTCCCTAGCTATTCAGACATTGCTTCACCTCTAAGGTAAGACCTGGAGGATAAGCAGTGCATGGGAAGATGATGCCCCATAGACCTAATCCCAGGAGTTTGCCTCAGTGGCACTGTTCTGACCAGTGCTTCAGGGGCACACTGACCAGGAGTCAGGGCAGCAGGGAGCCATGAGCCACCAGCTATCAAAAACTCTTCTCAGGAAGAAGCTGTTTATGCAAGACCTGTGATTACCAACAGAGAGGTACCATAGGATTACCAATTGCACAGAAATGTCTTCAGATGTTAACCTTTGCCAAAATCTTAAATTACTAAAATGCCTTCCAATATTATTTAAGCATTCTAGCAACAAGTTTTTAAAATGTGTATGTGTTGGGGGGGGGCTACATGTGATATGTGCCTGTATGTTTTCTGGTAACCACCTTTTTAGCCCAGCCAAAGAACCAAAGTCTGAGAATTCAGAATGCTAATTTAGAAAAGCCTAATCGTTTTATTATAACTTCCCAATGAGTCTCTACAATTCTCTCATTATCCAGGGGGCATAAGAAGCATCTAAATCTTCTAAATCTAATGGGAGGATAGTTGTCCAGTCCTTCACACAAGTGGGACTAAGACTCTACCTACTTCAGTACTGCACCTACACAGAAAAGGGAGGACTATTAATGAGCCTTTCTCTGCTGCAAGAGCCCAAGCATAAGCTCAAGAGGAAGATCATGACCCTAGCCCATACCTGAAGGGGGCTTCTTTGCGGAACCTCTCCTGGAATTGCTGCTGCTCGGCATCAAATGCTGAGCACCGCTGGCGCAGTAGGGCCACTTCATTTGCCTGCAGAGGGGCCACCTGCTGCCTCACACTGATGGCCATCTTCTTCACATTCTTCCACTTCTCAGGAAGCTCCTGTGAAGAACACCTGGGAATGTTCACACCCATACTGCTCTCCCCTCCCCTACAACCTGAGGCTCCACGCCATCACCCTCTTGCTTTCACCCCTGCTGTAGGGCTCATTGGGATGTACTGGTCCCATGTTTAACTCTGCATTGTCACCCCACTCTTACCACACTTACCTCTCCAGTTGTCTTCTCTCTTCACACTCATCCTCTTTGGATTCAGCACTACACCTATTCCCCTTCAACCTCTGACCTAGTAACCCTTGCCCTTTCCTATAGTCCTTAAAGGTGTTTGGTTATTTTCTTCAGTTGTTGGTTTGTTGTTTGTTTTCCTCAGACCATCTTAGCATCACTAAGATCTGATTGTTTCCTCCAGATCAAATGCTTCGTTCAACTTTTTGTCAGAGAATAGGGCAGAGCAGGGATGTTATCCTAGTTAGATGGTTTATTTGTCAACTTGGTACAAGCCAGCCTCATATGTGAAGAGGAAAACTCAACTGAGAAAGGCCCCCATCAGATTGGCATGTAGGCAAGTCTGTGAGGTATTTCTTGATTAATTATTGATATGGGATAGCCCACCCCCCGTGGGTTGTGGAAATGATATACAATGTATGGGACAAGAAAAGCAGGCTGAGTAGCCAGGCAACAACCAATAAGAAGCTCTCTTCCATGGTATCTATTTCAACTTCTGCTTCAGGTCCCTGCCCTGGCTTTCATCAGTGATGCAGTGTGACATAAGAGTTGTAGATGAAATAAACCCTAGTCTGGGCTAACTATAAAAATCCAGTTTCAAAACAAGAAGGGTTGGGTTTTCTTTAAGTCTAGAGTAAATTGATATCATCATGAGTTCTGCATCTACAATTTTCAGTAATTAACAATTTCCTCAAAATGCATTATATTACCTATATATCTATTACATATATTACCTATGCATTATCATTTATGGTCCTAAGGCATGGACTTTGTGTCTGGAGCCATCACAGAGCCATTCATCATTTACTTTGACCCCACCTACCTGCCCTGTAAAATCATAAGACTCTCCTTCTGGCTTGTAAGGGATGATCAAATGCACTGACCTCCAGTTGCTTAAACACAGTTTCCGGCAGCTCTTGCTCATAAGACTTCAGCAGTTCAATTGTTTGCTTCAGGGGCTCAAACATGTCATCAGTGCTGCTCTGTCGTTCTTTAAGAGTGACAAGGTGTCCCATGATCTCAACCAATCCTTGGAAATCTCCTTTCTCCACCCTGATAAGCAAGCCACTCTCGGTGCTCGTTATGAATGAGTCAAGGTCAGCCAGGCTGGAAGAGCACAAAGCACAGGGCTGATCTCTTTGTGCTCCTCTAGAGGAAGGCTACTGACATCTCTCACAGGAGCTGTTTCTGGAGAAAGCCCTCCGTGGATCTGGCACTTGGAGGGGCTAGCCCTATGATTAATGTGGCTTTCTTTACAGTATGCAGGTTATGAATGATGAGGGTAGACCTAGTCCCTCAGGATATGTGACGTATGAATGGAATGTGTGCTCTTAGGTAAGATCTTGGACCAGAAAAATGTATGTAAGTGGGGCAAGTTAATGTTGTCATGATAACTCTATGGATTAGTTACTACTTCTTCATCAGTGGTAACTCACAGTGTTTGATCATGCACTGTGGCTAGACAAGATGGTTTCATTTGGGAAAGTAAGCATAAACAGAAATTC
This sequence comes from Mastomys coucha, assembly GCF_008632895.1. NCBI lineage: Eukaryota > Metazoa > Chordata > Mammalia > Rodentia > Muridae > Mastomys > Mastomys coucha. The sequence goes on from NW_022196911.1 coordinate 61,327,125, forward strand.
TTCAAGCTGTTTAACTTATGTTAAGTCTGAAATAATTTTAAATCATTTTTTAAAGGCAAATATGAGGGTTGGGCATAGTTGTGCACACCTTTAATGCTAGCAGTTGAGAGTCTGAGGCAGATGGGTCTCTGGGAGTTTTGGGCCAGGACAGGAAGGTCGACTCAAAGAGAACATGTCTCAAAAGAAAACAAAACACAAGCAAATACAAAATATATGTTCTTGCCTCCAAAGGATCTCTTCTTTGTCTCTCTGTTTTTCACACACACACACACACACACACACACACACACACACACACACACACAGAGAGAGAGAGAGAGAGAGAGAGAGAGAGAGAGAGAGAGAGAGAGAGAAAGAGAGAGTTAGTTATTAGATTTGTCACTATGGCCAAGACACTTAACTTCTCAGGCCCTTAGTTTCCTTACCTAGAACATTAGAAGGCTCATCCTGTCTCACTAGCTGTTATGAGAGTTAAGTGAGAAACATTCTGCAATTCAGCAAGCATCCATTAGGAGCCCTACCAAGTTCCCAGGGCTTGAGTGTAGAGTGACAGAGAAGATGAGCAAAGTACCTGCACTTCTGAAGCTTGTATAAAAGAAAGTCAAGGAAGTAGGAAGCAAATGAATAATATGCATTGTACAGCTTCACACAGAGATTAATGGAATTGAAGAAAATTATGATGGAGAGATGAAGACTCAAACCAAGACTTGATGTGATGGGGGCAGGGAATCAGCAAAGGCCTTTCTATGAGGGGTATATTGAGCAGAGAAATGAATGAGTAATTCAGTGAGCCAGAGAAAGACAGGGAGGTGGGAACCCCAGTGGCGAGAAGAAAGTGCAAAGGCTGTAGAGGTTGGTTAAATTTTGTGTGACTGAGGAAGGCAAAGTCAAGGTGGCAGAGGCATAAGAAGAAAACAAACCATGGAAGAGTAAAAATGTGCTTATCAGGGCCCTTACAGACCTGAGTGAGCTAAGATCCTATTCTAAATGAAAGAATTCTGAAGACAATACATGGTTTCATCCATGCCTGTAGACAGCTCTGCAGCTAGACAATAGGCTGGAGGTCTGCTGCTGGGGATGGTGGTCCTGGTGGTAGGGAGACAAGAATGGAAGTGAAGGGGAGTATGTGGGGGAGGTTGTCCATCTGAGAGACAGTGTTGCTCTTGACCTGGGTAGTACATAAAAAAAGTGATCAGATTTGGGATAATTCTGCACACAGAGTACAAGAACAGTCAGTGGGTTGGATGAGATATATAAGGGAGTGAGAAAAATTCTGAGGAGCTTCTACCTGTGAGTCAAATGATAACACCATTTACATATGGGAGGGAAAACTAGGTAAAGCTGAGTTATATTATGGGAAATGAGAAAGGAAAATGTCTTGAATATTTAGCCAACCACAGACACCTAAAGTAGGGATCAGTCAGATTGTGATGGTTGGTATCAACTGCCAGTTTGGTATGATCTAGTGTCACTAGAAAGACAAGCCTCTGGGCATATCCATGAGAAAGTTTCTAGATTGCATCACTGAAGTATCAAGGTTCACCTTAAAAGTAGGTAGCACCATTGCACACACTGGGGTTCTAGACTGAATATAAAGGGCTAGCTGAACACCAGCATTCACCTAACCTGCTCTACTTCCTGGCGGCCTTACAACCACCACAGCCTCTCCACAATGATACTCTGGACCCCTTCTCAAAATTTTAAACCAAAAAAGCCCTTAAGTCAGCATTTCTCAAATTGTGGGTCATGACCTCTTTGGGAGTAGAACAACTCTCTCAGAGGGGTCAGCTGAAACCATTGGAAGCATCAGATATTTACATTACAATTCATAATAGCAAAATGAAAAGTTATAAAGTAGCAACAAAAATAATTTTATGGTTAATCACAACATCACAACATTAGGATCTGTATTAGAGGGTCGCAGCCTTAGGAAGGTTGAGAATCACCACCTTAGGTAGCTTCTTATTGAGTCCTTGGACACAGCAATGAGAAAAGTAACTCATGCAGGCAGTTACATATACCCCTGCGGTTTCTGAGAGATGACACTTAAATTGTAAACCCTGTGGTTAGCAGCACTTAGTTTCTTTGGGTTGTTTTGACACAAGGTTTCAACATATAGCCTCTGTAGACTTACAGTTTATGATTCTCCTGCCTCAGTTTCCCTAATGTGGAGATAAAAAGGCATGTGATACTGTTTCTGACACATAGATATTTTAAATCAATCAATCAATTAATTAAGTTGGTGAAAGAATGAAACCCAGGGACTCACACATGCTAGGCAAGTATTCTACACCTGAGCTGCCTCAACAATTCTGTAGACATTTTTAAAGCATTGGAAATGTCCAAGACAGGGGTGGTAACAAGAGAAGCAAGTCTATGATAGAGGTTGTAGGAATTCCAATGCTTAGAGGCCTCTGAGTTGTGCTGAGCCTAGCAAAGAAGACCAGGAAGACATAGCTAGTGAGGTGATAGAGAAACCAGAAAAGAAAGCAACTGTGAAAGTTTGAGTGAAAATGGCCCATAGTGAGTGGCATTATTAGGAGGTGTGGCCTTGTTAGAGTGGGTGTGGCCTTGTTGGAGGAGGTGTGGCCTTATTGGAGGAAGTATGTCACTGGAGGTGGGCTTTGAGGTGTCAGGTGCTCAGGCCAGGGCCAGTGGGTTATTTGGTCTTCCTGCTGCCTGCCAATCCAGACATAGAACTCTCAGCTACCTCTCTATGCATGTCTGCCTGCATGCTACCATGCTCCCCACCATGACAATGGACTAATCTCTGTATTTTAAGGCAGCTCCCAATTAAATATTTTCTTTATAAAAGTTGCTGTAGTCTTGTTGTTTCTTCACAACAATAGAAGACTGATTAAGAAAACAAACATGAAGACCACATGAGGACCTCAGAGAGGTGGGGGGAGGGGAGAGGATTCCATGCTGATAAGCAGAAGAGAGACAAAGGTGGGATTTCTGGTGGCTTTGACAAAAATGATCTCAGTGATCTGGCACAGTGAAGGCAGAAATCAAAGAATCAGGGTATTTTATTTCTTGTGCAGGCCACAGGATGATATAAATACCTTTCTGATGGAGATGCTTCAAATCAACTAGCAGTGAAGCCAGGTGTGACACCTCAAGCCTGTAATTCCAGTGTTTGAGAGGCTGAGATGGGAGGATCTTTGCTGATTTAAGGTCAGCCTGGGCTGCAGAGTGAGTTCAGGCTCATCTAGGCTATAGAATGAGTTCAGGCTAGTCTGGGTTGCAGAATGAGTTTAGGTCAGCCTGGGCTGCAGAGTGAGATACACACACACACACACACACACACACACACACACACACACACACACGCCCTCAGTAACTGACTGAACTATGAATTAAACTGAAGAGTCAAATTGATCTATGGTAGCTGCAAGAGCTGCTCATTTCAGCTGTGACAGAGCAAAAAGCACGGACAATGTTCAAAGCTTTGGCAGAACGTGAGCTTCTTCTCTAAGCATGATGAGAGCTCAAGTGGGAAGAGCCAAGAAAATGAACAAATAAAAGTAAGATTTGAGGCGAGCCTAGCTACAAGTTTTTCTGAATTCCTGAAAGTCAGTAGACAAGATCAAGAAAGTCCAACCCCAAAACAAAATCAACTAACCAACCAAACACAAGTTAGAATACATATAAAGAAATCCCCACAGATGTTTCAGTGTGAAACTTCAGGTTATCAGAAGAAGGAAAAGAGGCAGACTTGAGGGAGAAGGGGAATACTCACACGGACAGTAACTAGTAGCAAAACCACAACAGAAGCCAGTACACTGTGGAATAATATTTCAACAATCTAAAAAAAATTGACTTTCTAAAAATTCTTTTCACATCTTTTAAGTAACAAGAGCAAAACGAGCATGCTCAGATGAAGAACAGAGTCCCATCAGTAGACCCTTCTAAGGGAATGGCTTCTAAAGGAGTTGCTAGTAGATATCCCCAAGGCCTGCGATATGAATGGATCTAGATAAAACAGAACAGAACAGTGAGGTCTAGGGACATGGCTCAGTACCATAGCACTTGCTAGCCTGTACAAGCCTGGTCTGACCCTCAGCACTTCATAACAAACTATTTAATACTTCAAATAATATTCAATTTGAGGGTTAAAGAAATGTTGGAGAATGACTCAAATGACCAGGAATGGAAGTATATATTCTGATGGATAAATAATAGAGTGACATTCTTACTGTGTGTGTGTGTGTGTGTGTGTGTGTGTGTGTGTGTGTGTGTATGTGTAATGCTGGGGCATAGATCCTGGGGCCCTGCATATGCTAAGTAAGTACTCTAGCACAGAGGTCCATTTCCCACCTTCTGCACTAGTTTTGAGAAGAGTGACAATGCCAATGCATTACCCATTTAGCAGTGCTAGTGGTTAAAACAGTATTCAGAACTGTGCAATAGGTAAGCTAGCAGAGGGGAAAATGGAATATAGAAATGAAAAATAAAATGTTCAGCTCAAAAGCAAAGGAGAAAGGATTGTAAAAATAAAACAAATTGTATCCAATAAAATGATAGAATTAAACTAAAACACAGCCCAGTGAGTGGAGTGAACAAAGCCCACTACGAAAGGTGAGCATGCTAAAAGCACTTTAAGCATTCAGTTATGCCAATCATAAAACTTTCTCCAAATGTAACTGCCTGGCGAGGTTGAAAGCCAAGGGATAATGAGATACTCCAAGCAAGTAGCAATCAGAGGCAAGCTGCCTTAGGTATGTTCATGTCCAGCATTGCAGACTTAAACCACAAAGACAGAGCCAGGGTGAAGAAGGCTCTGATGTTCACTTAAAGGTGCGGTTTACAGGATATATATATATATCAAACAAGCCAAGTGCTGTAAAATCAGACAATATGGGACAATGGGAATTCCATGGACAGTGCAGATAGTCTAGATAGCCTCAAAATGGAAGATGTGAGCAGAGTTAGCTCAGCAATTGATATATTAGGCAGAATAAATAAAAGGCAACCAAGAGACAGAAGATTTCACTAAAATAGCTAAGAATCTTGAGCAAGTAGCAGGGGCATAGAGTATCATGTCCATTACAGGACATACTCTTCACTTGTGCATGCATCAACAACAACAACAAAAACTTGCTATAGTACCCATGGTAGACATTAGTATATTCCTGATGCTTATCACTATATGCATCACAGTGCAACTCAGAAGTAAAGCACAGAGCAATCGGAACAAACACCATTAAGATGAATGTTAACTGTTTAGAAGTAGATCATTATGAAATCATTGCATGGGAAAGGCAGGAAAGTAGGTAAACCTCCACAGAGAAGGGAACTTATGATATAAATTTAATCTAAAAGCATTCAAAAAAGGCCAGGGACTTAAAATAAATGAAGCATTCATCTTAAGTCAGTAAAGAAATGGAAAATAAACCCAAAGGAAGCAATACTTACATGAAATAATAGATTGTTGAATTAAATGCCAAACTATAACAACAGAATCAAGGAATGTATGAGGTAGTTCTTTGTAAAACTAAACAGGAGAGGAGCCAAAGAGAGCAATCAGAAATCAATAGAAATGAAAAGGGCTGGAATACATGAGATAAGATGAAACTATACACTTCATGACAGTAATATGATGACTAATGAGTGATGGATACATTTATAGAGTATGACTTTGTAATGATGAGAAGATTTTCATATCTTTATAACCATTAAAGAAACTGTAGTTAAAAATCTTTACGCAGAGAAAATTACAAGCCCCAATGCCTTTATAGAGGATTTAAATCAAACTTCAAAGACCAAAGGATCCCAACATCACATAGCTCTCCCAGGGAATAAGCAAGGAGAACTGAACCCTAACTTGTTTCACAACGCTGGCAAAAATCTCAGATCCAAAATCAGATATAGTATGAAAAGGCAGACAAGAGGCTACAATTGTCACACACACACACACACACAGGAATTGCAGCATCAAAGGAAGGTCTGGCAGGCAAGCTCAACCCATAGATAGACTGGAACTGACACTTTCTGATGTGTTTAACCCCAGCAACACTAGGCTGGCTTGATATTAGAAATCAAACAATGTTCTAGACTGAACATTTTCAGGATTAAACAGAATTATCTTGGTATACTTAGAGAAAGCACTTGAAAAGATTATACTTGCACTTACACTAAATACTTTTAACAAGTTAGGAATATAACAGGACTTCTTGATCAATCAGGAGAATTCACATGTATATACACACACATACATAACACACACACACACACACACTCATATTCACATCAAACTCACATATACACTTTCACACACACTACACTGCATACCCCATACATGCATACACATAATGTTTAGACACACATGCACACTCACACACAAACATCCTCACAAACATATGCACCTCCTGTGCATCACACACACACACACACACACACACACACACACACACACACACACAGAGAGAGAGAGAGAGAGAGAGAGAGAGAGAGATTTTCATAACAAATAAAACTACTGGTAAAATTCTTTTCAAGTCAGAGTCAAAACACACCTGTTTCAAGCAGTAGACAAGAAGCCTGGGCCAGTGTAGTAAAGTAAGAAATTGAGATAAAAGCACAATGACTGAACAGAAAGAAATGAAAATCATAAAATCCATAGGTGTGACTATATACATAGCAAACTCCAAAGAGTCAATAAGTCATTTATTAGGATTATGAAGTTAATTCAGCTGAGTGTCTTGAAAAAACAATTAGTGTATTAAAAAAGAATTACATTTTCACCTAGATTATGACTTCAAAATATTTTTAACTAGCAACCAAAAAGTATTGAAGAATAATCTTAACAAAACCACCTGTGAATTAATTTAAGAGTTACACAATGTTTTTGGCAGACAAGAGTGGGAAAAAATCACATCTTTACACGGGGACACTGATGTCGTATGGATAATAATTCCCAAACTCTCCTATGGTCAGTACAGATTTAATAAGAATTTTCAATGGCCCCTTTTCTTTTACAGAATGATAGATAAATTTTATATTAAAAAAGAATGGCTAAGAACTGTCAAGACATTTTTAATGAAAGTGAATGGGTGGAGATCTGTCCCATATTACAAATCTACACTAATTAAGGTTTTGTCTATTCTTTTTTTTTTTTTTTTTTTTTTTTTTTCATTTTTTTTTGGTTTTGTCTATTCTTAAAGCAAATGAACTATTTAATGTGGGAGAATGTTCTAAAACTTTTAGAATATAAGAGAGTACTCTTGGGATCTACAGGCAGGAAGAGAATTTATTCAACCAGACAAGAGAAAAAGAACTCAATGCAGAAGATGTATTTGACACTGCTGAATCTAGGAATTGTTCACTAAACATAACCATCCATCTGTCTACATGGTGGGTTGATGGTTTCAAGATCACTTGTGAATACCAGATGTAGAAGTTAGTTTTGATGCTCTGATCAGTTATCTGCCTGTGAACCCTGAAGGACCTGTTCCCAAATTGGTATTTGATTGATCAATAAAGATGCGAGTAGCCAATGAGCTAGGCAGAATAGGCAGGATTTCCAGGCATGGCCTCCCCACCCCAACCTTCCAGGCAGGCTAGCAGACACAAGGGAGGAGAGAAAGATTTGCCATGCTTCAGAGGGAGAAAGAGCCCTTGTATGAGGTGATCATAAATAACCTAGGGAGGGATGATTTGAAGTACAGGGTAAAATTTGCACAGGGAAGAGGTAAATACCACCCTGTTTTACAGAGGGGATTTGGATGTCTAGGAATTTGATTATAGTGTGTAGTCCCTACTACCTGGCCTTAAGGTCCTGTCAAGTCCTACCAGCCATGCGTGGTTTCCCTTGGATCTATAGATGAAACACATACCCATGTACCTCAGCCTTCTGAGATCATAGACAGAGTGGCCATTGGCTGCTTCCTCAAATGGGCCTGAGGTAGCAGGTGGGAAATTAGAAACACAACTAAGCTGAGGGAATATTTAGGGGTGCTGAGCTAGGAGTAAAGGCACCTGAGCAACTAAAGCTGAGGGTAGAGTTAGAGGTATTGAGTTGGGAGTGAAGAGAAGGGCAGGCTAGATGAGAGAGACTTAGAAGAGCTCAACCATTGAGCTAAAAACTAAGTTAACGTGTGTGTGGGTGTGGGTGTGTGTATGCGTGTATGTGTGTGTTTTATCTGCAGATCTGAGGGAACTTGGGTAGCTTGGTTCACCCAGAGCTTAAGGTGTGGTAGTAGAAACTGCATGTTACAACCAAGTTCCTAGACATCCAAATTCCTTCTGTAAAACAGGGTGGTGTTTACCTCTTCACTGTGCAAATCTTACCCTGTACTTCAAGTCATTCTTCTCTAAGTTATTTATGATTACCTCAATCAATGTCAACAATGTGTACATGATTGTTATGTTATGTTGTTTAGCACACAGTGACCAATACTGTACATGTTCAGTTCAAATGCAGTTTTTCAAATATTGTTTTGATGTGAGGTGGTTTGATTCTACACTGTAGACCATATAAACACAGATGGTTGCTAGTAAATGGAGGGGACAGATAGGCCACAAGACTAGAGAGTGTACTGGGTAGTTGTATATTCATGTTCTATATAAATTACCAAAATATTACACATAGAATATATAAGTAACTTTTTAAAAGATTTTATTCTTAATTCATATGTATATGAGTGTTGTACTTATATTATGAGTTCTGTTATGAGACATGGGTGCCATATTTCTATACATACAAACATGCACCACATGTGCAGTACCCAGTAGAGACCAGAAGAAAGCATCAGATTTCCTGGAGCTAGAGTTAGGTAATTGCGAGCCAAGCCACTATGTGCATTCTGGAAACCAAACCCTGGACCTCTACAAGACGAGCGACTGCTCTTAACAATTAGGCCATCTCTAAGTTCAAATATGTAAGCAAATAGCAACAAATGAAAAATAAAGTCCAATAGAAAAGAGAAGACAGGATACATATTGTACAGGAAAAGTCACCAAAGACATGAAAAGATGAGCCATTTATTCCTGATCAAAATAATGTAAAATGTTCAGCTCCATGAAATATGATGGCACTCCCACAGAAGAGTCCAGAATGAAACAGGCAAAGAGGTGCTGAGGATGCTAGAACACAGAGAATCTCCCATAAGGCTATTCTCTACCTCAGAGTAGGTTTACCACAGCTGAGCTACCCTTGACCCAGCAACTCTGCCCATATGAAGATATCCCAAAGGAATGTCTGCTCATGCATATATTAATATGCATGTAACACTTCTTACAGCATCATTACTAATACTAGCAAAGCCTCCAGAGTTTGTGGAGAATAAAGATAAGGGAGTCTGGAAGAGATAAAAGCATGAGGAACATATGTTGGCACATAGAAGCACTTCTTTAAGCAGGTACTTTATGTTTCTGAATATGGGGCTGGTCCGAAGAACAGAATAAATGGCTCAGGTGCAGATGTGGAGATTTAAATAGAGTCAAGATTCTTTTAGGGTGTGAGTGGGAAGCTATGGTGAACTGACAGATACTGAGAAGCTGGTTGAATCAATGGATTGGAAATTCTGATTGGTCTGAGGATTTCTGCACAGTGGGGCTGCCAACAAGTGAGGCAGAAACATACCAGGTGTGGTCAGAAAATGGAATGCTTACCCCTGAGCTTTTGAATAGAGAACAATTACTTCCCCATCTTTCTCTCCCATGCTGGGAGCAAAGCATATAAACAGGTGTAGCTGTTTGGTAGAGAGATGGGGCCTGAAAGAGTCAACAGAACATATCAGGTGTTTGGAGACTTGTAGTGTATGTGAGGTTACTAAGGTGATGGGAAAGGATGAGCCTGATGCTGAGGACGAATAAGTTAGAGCTTAGTAGGTGGCTTCAGCAAGGATAAGTGACAATTGGTACTGTCTGATAGTCACTTCGGTGGCACTAGAGATATTGGGAGGAAATGGAGGGAAGTGGCTTGCCAGCATCAGGTAACAGCAGGAAGTGCTTCTATCCTAGGTCCAGTGCTCAGAAAGATGCAGAGAGTCAGTCTTCATCTTGGAGGGCTGTGGTGGCATCAATTTTCTAATGGGACAACCAGGTTTCAGTTAGGGGTGGAAAGAAGGCAGGGAAACAGGGGGCTTTTGTATTGTCTTGTTTTGTTTGCTGAAGACCTAAGTCTATTGAAAGGCACAAGGAGGAGTAAAGTGGACCTCTCCATGACTGAGTCAGATTAGAGTCATCCCAGCTAAGTGAGGTGAGAGTTTAGGTGATAATAGAGGGCTACACTTTGGACAGCAAGTAATATGAATAACATGTAAGGTAAGATGTGATTCATCCAGGCCATGTTAAAATGGCAAAAAGTCATCTGTTTCCTAGGACACAACAGATGCTCAGTAATAGATGGTTTTTATTCTTTTTGTATTATTTCTATTTTTATCTGGTTTTCAATGACACAATAAAATACTCTCCTTAAGGTTTGCAAAGTAGGCAGAATCACCGACTTGGTGTTTCAGCTGAAACCACCTTGTATTATCTATTTTCAGAATTAAGGAAGTAGGGTTCAAGGCAAGAGCTCAGATCTCCTAACTAGAACAGTTTATTCTGTTAAACCAACCGTAAGTTTCCCTGGATCTCTGTGGTGGGTGCTCATGTTAGCTCAATCACCATGCTTAACAACCAGTGTTTTTTATTCTGTCACATATATAATCTTACAGACCTTGAGTGGACTACTCTGTAAAGGAAGAGCCTCCCTTAAGAGAGGCTTCTTGACTGAAAAGCTCACCTTCCATACACAAACCAACCTCAGAGTTTACCTCTTATATCAGGTTCCTATATTCTGGTCATGTACCTCTGATCCTATCATCCCTGGGATGACCCTAGGCTCCAGAACCCAATAAGATAACTCACCAATCTTAGGCGAATTATGTGATTCACTCTTTCCTCCCCCCAGAAACCACAATACGGGCTCTTACCCACTACTTTCCCTTTCCTTGCCCAACATATATGTTCCCTGCATGGACTCATGTAACATGTCAGGTGTCTTCCTGCTTGGAAACTACCACACAGTTTGTAATATGCTGTTCTCACCCTAATTAAAAAAAAAAAAACTATACATCAAAAATGTACCCAGTGTTTAAGGGTTATCAGGCCTACCAATGGAGGACCATAAAGTCTTCCCTTTGTGGTGCTTTTTCTACAGGCATCTGTCTGCACCAAACTACCCACCAGCAATTCTTAAGATGGCCTCCAGCCCCTTGGTTAGCAAAAGCTTTCCTGAATGTACCGAAACTGGCTGCTACTTCCTAAGGAACCCTGTTGATCCTGTGAAAATCAGCCCCATAATACTTTGTAGAGTCTTTGTACAGTGCTGGCGTGTCAACCTGGCAGTCTCTTGGATTTCTTTTTGGTATGTGATGCCCCAGTCTTGCTCTCTCCTCAGTGTTTTAGAGCATTGATTAGAGCAGCTTCAGCACTGTGCAGGGTCAGCTCAGAATCCAGGAGTGGGCGAGACTAGCTTCCTTGCAAAGTCATCTGGCACACCAAGGGTGATCATTGGACAGAGAGGCTGTACCTTCTCTGCACATGGACATTTCTCAAGGTTTAGAATAGAGACACATGGCGAGATTCTAGGGACAAGATGCCTAAGATGGAGTGACCAGGGGACTGTCAAGCAGGTAGATCTTCCATGCAGAGAATAGTGCTCCAGATTAGAGGATACAGAGTGAGGTAGTCTGGGTCTCTGGAGGCCATTCAGATTATGTATGTGATGTGATTAGCATGGCAGAGAGAGGCACACAGGAGCCTGCGGCTCTAATGACTTCCATATTGCACCACTGGAGCATCTAGGGCAAGTGTGAAGTGATAGGGAAAAAATCTAAAAATGAGCTCAGCCCCCCTCTGCCTCTAAGGCTTACATTCCACCATCAAAGTTGTAAAGGGAGTAGATCTGTGAGTATGGTCTCTAATGTTATTTACCACTTACTAGGTGCCTCTTACCCATTGAGCACCATGTGAAAAACTACACAGACCATTATCTGGTGAACAAAGAAAGCGACAGGGCTGAAATTATCATGCTATCTGGAAGACTAGAGATGCCAACCAGCTGTTTTAATTTAATCAATGAATCAGCAGGGGGAGGGGGGAATACAAAGAGGTTTCCAAGCACAGCATCCCTGTAGCCTGGGATGCTAGTAGGTAGCCAGGACAATGGTGTTACCTGTTAGTGACAAAGTCAACAAGATGTTGCTTGAACATGAGGCTCCACTTCTTTATTGTGTTCAGCAGAGATGCCTTGAAGGGTCTCATATCCACTCTCATCCAGCCGTCAAACACCTTGGTGGGTTCTAGGCTGACCACCTCTTCATAGAGTTTTTCATAGGAGTCTATCTGGTCTTTGAAGTGATGGAGGAGGGGCGGATTCTCTGGGATGCCATCTTCTGCATGGGCTTCTATCTCTTCAGGTGTGAGGACATGCCCATAGAGGAGAAACTGACCAAGGACCTCCTTCCTATCATCCACGTACAGGTAAGAATACTGACTGAGGGTATTTCGATAGCCACAGCAGAGGCTCATCATGCTCTGTACTCTCTCCATGAGCATGCTCCGCAGGCTGGCTAAGTCAGCCATGTCCTCTAGGTCACCCTGGAGGTGTGATACAACGGCAGGGAGGTTACACTGGTGCTTACTGGGATCACCCAGATGTGGAGGAGGGCAGATGGCTGTCATCCATGTACCTGATAGTGAGGAGAGCCACTGTGTGGGGAAAGCCGGGGCACCAGGGATGGCACAGCAAAAATGCTGGTGACGAGACTCTGGACAATGTCATATAAGCTTCCCTTCACCCCAGGGTCCAGGGAAGGGTGGAAAACTAATTCTGTGGTGATAAGGTTGAGCTGTGCTTCAAATATTGGGGTGAGTCCAGGCTTGCATTCTGGAAAACAAAGCAGCAGGGTGACGGTGAGCAAAGCAAGTGGGCAAGGCACCATTTCCTAAAACCTGGACTCAGACATTGCAGTGCAGAAAGATACAAATGTAAATTTTGCCTATAGAGGGGAGGGGCAGCCCTGTAGGGTTTCACTACAGGGAACTGCTGACATTCAGAATGAACCCGTTCTTGTGTGGGGCTCTCCTGGGTGTTACAGAACATTTACTTTTCTTGTCTTGTCCTTGAAGAGCACACTCCAGTGACCCACCAACCCAAGCCATAGAGCCGAAAATTCCCTTCTACATTCTTAACACTCTGTCTTGGGGTGATTGCTGCTTCTCCTGAAGAAGAGACTGAGTTGCCAACCACACAACACCACCAGCGTCCATTTCCTAAGTGGGGGGTCTGCCGACCCACATTCATACAGGCATGAACAAGCTACACAATCCTAATTTTTCCATTCCTTTTCTATAACCATGGGTCTTACTTTAATTCTGTAGTCTTGTGGTGATAAAAATTTTAAAAACAGTATAAATAATTCACAGACTCCTGATTACTTGCTAGACGAAGTTGCCTTGCTAGATTTAAGTCAAAATATAACGTGGAGCACAGTGTTCTATGTATAAGACAAATGCTTAAAGTTTTATCAGTAACCACTGAGTATCATGCATCTTTTGACAATAGAAATAAGTGGGAGAGGGTTGTGGGTTGGACAGTGTGGGCAAAGGAGTCTCCTGACTGAGCCACTGCCCTCTTATTGCCTAGAAAAAGAGCTAAAACTGGGTATGTAAGCAAATTCCCTAGCTCTACATGGCATTAGGTGTAGTGATGTGATTCCCACTAGGGTAAAGTGGAAAGGGACCTCTGAGAGTCAGGTGAGTCTTTGCTATACATCCTTCTCCCCTTTCTATAGACTACAGCTTGAACATGATGTGACTCTCTGGACCTTAGAATGAGGCCAAGGCCTCAGAGAATAGCAGCACTACAGAATCAGAGCAACCTGCCACAAAAACAGCAATTCTTCCTTCTTATGGAGTATTACTTGAGATCATTTGGTTTCTTTATCCTGTAAGCCACATTTTAGATGGAGATTTGGTTACCACAGGTTGGCCGTTCTTGCTAACTAAAAACCACATTGTCCTCAAAGACCCCATTTAAGATTAAGATTTTATTTTCAAAACCACAGGCATCAAATAATGAGTATGTTTTGTGGGACTCAAGAGAGTTTCAACAAGCATATTTTAACCTAAGGGAGACAACTTTACCAACAGCCTTGCAGGTTTGATCTCTGGGGAGAGCTGGAAGGAAAAAAAAATACAAACAGCAATAAAATCCTGTGGAATTCATCTTGAATAGGTTGGACCTCACTTGTCTGAAATGCTTGGGGCAAGAAGAGCATCAGAAGGCACAGACTGCCTGTGGAGCATTCCTAATCCAACATCTCAAATGGTCTGAAATCCAAAATGTTTCGAGTTTGGTTAGTATCTCAGAGCATTTCGGATTCCAGATCTTTGGTCAGAGGTGCTCAGTGTGCAGTCACAGTGTGTTGCACATCACTGCAAAATAGTATGTTAGTAGATAAATCTGCATGTCGCTTACAGCATTTACAAAATTTGCAAGAATATTGGAGGGCTATGGAACTTTTTGTCATATGTGCTGGTCTGAGAACTAAATCTCTACATCAGATAAAATGCACACATCATTATTACAGGAGGAAAATGACCAGGCATCCTCAATAGAGGTACAAGCTAGTCTTTTAGGAGGCAAGTTGTGTGGGTGTTTCTTGGTGTGGTAGGTAGCATGTAACCTGCTCTTTATGCAAGATTTGAGCAAATTTGACAAGGAAGCCAGCCAAAGACATAGACTTGCTCCTACTTAGGGAGACAAAAATGATAAAATGGACCACTTCATTCCCCCTCAGCTGGCCAGTATCTGTAAAACATGGTGTGTGTGTGTGTGTGTGTGTGTGTGTATATAAGCCAGCTGGACTGGAATTTGCTATGTAGCCCTTGGTGGCCTCAGCCATACATTTCTCGTGTCTCAGGATCCTAATTGCTAAAATTACAGATATGTACCTCCACACCTGGGCTTAAATTTTACCTATAATGCATCAGCTCAGGCGGCAATAAACTCCTTGTGGTGCTACAAAATATTTACCACTCAAAGAATTTGGAAGGGCTATATTTTGAAGAAAATGTATTCTTCTGTTTTCTGGTCTCCATGGAGGGAACGTGATGCTGGTGATCTTGGAGAAACACCGCCAGGTCCTCTCCATCCTGTTTACAATCTCATCTTCCATGAGAGGAAAAGTGGCACATCAGGCCATTCCGTACCAAAGTCAGACAGCCACAAGCCAAGGGTCACTAACCTGAGATGCCATTGGTGGACACTACCTATAAAATGACTGTGTCTTTATCCTAGGTCTAGTAGAGGACTGAGTGGGAGGGTGCCCAAACTTCCAACTGTCTAATTTAGTAAGGAGAAAGCTGCTATTTTGGTAGCTACGAGCTACTTCTTAAATTTCAACATCTTTGGTTCATTGCCCCAGGCTCTAGAAACTAACATCTCAGAGTATATTGCTATACTTCTTTCATTTGGAGCAGCCCTGATCCCTATAGGTAGCATTTCCAGCTACCGATATTATGGGGTTGTTTACTGCAGACATGCTGAGATGAGCACTGTTCCTATCTGTATCTTCAACTTGCCGCCATCTTTCACAGGGTGGGAATTGGGATTCATCTTGGCCTGCTAATGGTATCTCTGCAATTATTGTACTTGGTAGAACTTGATATTAAATGCCCATCTCACTTTGATCCTCTTCCTTCAAAATATTCCTTTGCTGGTACAGTTTGACTTATTCTTCAATATGACCCTTACTAGACAGCTCAGAATCTACCAGAATATGAAGGTCTAATTTAACTTTTAGTCTTGAAGTTTTCTGCCCTCTCTATCTCACTATTTATTAGCCAAAATGATCTGCTATAAGAGTTTCGAATCTGGGCACCTTACCATAGTTTGTCCATCCTAATTCAAAGCCCTTACCTATATCTGATAGCTTCAGAGACAGCTCATCACCTTCTTAACATTTCACCTCCTTCTGAGAGCTGTCTTTTCCCTTGCTTCTTGTCTCCTTTTGACACATAATTCTGTCTTCCTCCCACTTTACCTGCCAACTTCAAATCTTCTGTGTCCCTCAAAGGCCACAGAGATAGAACATGCAGAGCTTGAAAGCACAGAACATTCCTTCTATCTGCCCATGAGTCAAGTGTGGAGGAAGGCATCCTTAGTAACCACTTCACTCTGCTCCAGCTCTAACCACTCCTCTCCTGCACCTTTATTTTGGTGGAATTCTCATTTTGTGTTTGTCATGGGCCTTCTGATCTTACAGCCTGCTGTGTCATGTGATGTTTACAGTCAGGCATCTTTTCTCTTTGAACCACCGTTTGCTCTCTATCACTCATAAAATACCCTAGCACTTTGGCCAATCTCAACTATATTTAACTCTACTACAGTACAGATTGCTGCTGCTATCTGCCCTGTAGCCATCAATTGATAAGTACCAGTGTTTTCCAGTAGATATTTGAGAGAACACTCAATGGCAAGAAAAAATCCATCCAGCAACATGGAATCAATGTGGTTCACGTAAGACTTCCAGATGCTGGATGCTGGGTCTGCTGCAAACAGAACCAGGTTTTCCTACAGAAGAAAGGAGACAGTGTGTAAGCCATGTTTAACAACACAGGAGAACTGGCAAAATCACCACCAATAAGAATGCATAATAAAAGCTCTCTGCAAAGGCTTTGTTGTTACATGTTCTTACAGTCTGTTCTGTCAAAGAGGAATAGCCATTGATTGACAAGAACATAAGTCCATTCCATGAAGAAGATGTGGGGTCATATCTCTCCCTGAAGGACAGGGTCTGGATGTCCTTGCAGTGAGGGTGCTGAGGAATGTAGCACATTGAGTGCTTTGCCAACTCTCACTGCTCATACTACAGAGGGAAGCACATCAGAGCAGGAGATAGAGTAGGCAGAAGGATGACTAGGATTCAGGAACTCACAGTTCCTGGATAATCCTTTGAAATGGGCTGTGCTCTATGGTTGGCCCCTGATAGTAATTAAAGGCCTTTCATTACACTGAGTCATTTAGAAAACAAACCATACAAGAAATCTCTCTCTCTCTCTCTCTCTCTCTCTCTCTCTCTCTCTCTCTCCTCCATCTCAGCTCCTCTTATCCCTCTTTCCCCTCTCCCTTCCCCTCTATCTATCTCTTTTCTTGACCTAGGGTATCCTAAGTATCACCATGGTAACAAGGTTTGGACATCAAGGAGAGAGAGCCTATGTACTCAATGATTCTTAACACAGGCAACCACGTGCCTTTCATCATTTTCATAATTATTAAGACTTTATACCTTCTTTCCAGGGAGCTGATGTTTTCAGAGAAGGCAGTAGGTCACTCAGAGAGGTGACTCTCTAAAGTGATTCACACTTACCCCTCGAGGAAACACTGCCATGTTACAGATCTTGCTGGAGCTTAGTGATTTCACGATCCTGCTTTTAAGTGTCACAGTTCTAAAAATTTTAAGATGCATTACCAATGCCTTTACATCCTAAGTAGATTTAAGGTTTTCTTAATGACTTTAAACCCATCATTATGCAAATTATACTATGTGATGATATGCAGTGGTTTGCAGGTGCTAGGATGTATGTTTTACACTAAGTAACTGGAAGGCTTATTTTATGTGACAAACTTCTGTTTCACTAAAGAGAAAGTCAGACATAGAAAACAGCAGATTTGGGAGTTATTAGACGAGACCATTGTAGCTGTTAAAATAACCAACCAGCAAGTAAACCAAGCATGTATTGCACACACCTGCAATTCTAAATCTCAGTAGGTTGAATCAGAAAGATCATGACTTCAAAACCAGTCTGGGAGACCCTCATCTCTAAAACAAAACAACAACAGAGCAAATAACTAACAAAACTAAAATATCCTCTCGAATCTGATGAAAAGGAGATCCAAAGAACTTGCAAACTCCAACTGGGGTGATTGCAGTGAAAACCCACTTAGGCACATCATAGCCAAACTGAAAACTGAGAAAAGATTAAGCATCTATTAAAAGCAACTTGGGAAGAGGCAGTATATCACAGAGAAACAAAGACACAATTAGGGCTTCCTTCTTTTGGGACACAATGTGGGGGGATGAAGACCAAACAACAATGGATAAAAGAAAACAAGACTGAACAGGATTCTATATCCAGTAAAGCTGCCATTCCAAAACCAGGTGAAGTCAGGACATGACATGTCTCATCCAAAGCTGAGCTAATGTGTCAACATTAGGCCTGAACTCCAGGGGACTAAAGAAGATTCCTTAGGTCTAAGAGGGTATGGGGTAGAAACACAATCTACAGAAAATAATAAAAAGCATGACTTGACATGTGGGGGGAGGGGCAGAGAATGCTATCAACGTTTCTAACCTATTTTTACAAAGAATATGGATGAATCCCTTATAATGTAATCATTATTGTATTTCTCTATTATTTTCTTTAAATTTGTATTTATTTTTGAATAGTTCACAAATGCATGTAAGATATTTGAATACACCCACTCCTCATTCCTCTTCCTCATCTCTCTCCCACTCCTTTTGACACCTTCTCTTCAATAAGACTTCTTCCTACTTTTATCTCTTTCTTCCTTAAAATGTTAATGAAAAAAGTCTAGCAGTATTTAATATATTGATGACTGGAAGTGCTATTTTACTATGTTTGATATATTGATACAGCATAGATGTCATATAAGGAAGGTGTCTTAGTTTTGTTTTCTATTGCTGTGATAAAATATCCTACCCTTCCCCCAAAAAACAAAATAAGCCCTCCCCCAAAAACTACCACCACCAACAAAAACAAAACAAAATACCCCCCTAAACCAATACAACACACACATGCATACACACGCGCCGCTCACACTCACACACACATACAACCTCCAGTCCACCTTTGTGTGGAAGCCAAGGCAGCAGATGCCTGAGCAGAACATTCACAGTCAAGTGCAGACAGCAATGAATCTGAGCTTGCATGCTCAGGTTACTCTCTAAGGTTCCTACCCTGAACCCAGCCAATGAAACTTGAGCCACCCCCACAATCAGGGAAGGCCTTTCTACCTCGAATAAGTCCATTAACAAAATTCCTTACAGGCTTGCTCAGAGGTCAGCCTACCTGAGACGGTTGCTCTTTGAAACTCCCTACCGAGGTGGATGAACATTGAGTCAAGTAGACCATCTAAGCTAACTGTCACAATGGGGAGGGGATAAATGGACGTGCACTCCCCAAAGTCTCTACACCTCAGGATAAAACCAAGTGGAAATCTAGATCAGCTCCTAGAAATAGAAAGGCAATAGTGTAAGAGTTGGAACCACAACTAAGCTGTCAATAGGATGCTGAAAAATTATGTGTGAACCTACAAGAACATGGACACAGAAAATCAGAGTGGAAGGAAGAAACAAAACAAGTGGGAACATAACAGAATTAAAATTCATTATCTCCACACTGCACATAATCTGTCCAAACTCTCTGACTAAAAGATAGACTTGTTAGTGCGAAGAATGCATTTCTTGGGCCTAGAGAGAGAGAGATGACACAAGAGTTAAGAGCACACACTGTGCTTATAGAGGACCCCAAATTTGGTTCTCAGCATATACTTCAGGTGGCTCACAACCACATGTAACTCCAGCATCTAAGGATCCAGTGCCATCTCTAGACTCCATGAGTACTGGTGCACATACCTATACATGGACATTCACATATACACATAATTTTTTAATATCTAAGAAATTTTCAATGCTTTTACTATATACTGGTTACAGAGGGAAATTTTTTGTCTATAGAGAAATAAGTAGATTGAAGGTATGAGTTTAGGGAGATGGGCATGAAAATAATAAAAGGAATCAGTAGGGAAGGCTATCTTATTATCAAACTTCAAAATGAACGAGCATCATTGGAAATCAAGAGAGACTTTTATAATGATGGTATATTCAGTTCATCAGGGTGTTATGGTGACAGTTATGCCATCAGAGCTCACATGAAAAAAAACTGACAAAACTAAAAGATTAAACAGATAAATCTTAGATCACAGAGATTTTAATATTCTACCTATACCAGTTGATAGAAAAAATAGATATACAAGACCAGAAAGCATCCTAAAGATCCTAACAGAACCATCACATCTTATTCGGAAGATGCCACATCCAAAATGGAAGCACAGACTTTGTTATCAAAGTCCCAATGTCCAAAAAATCCTCTCCAAGTTAGACTGTGTGGTCTAGGATGTAGAACAAGTTTCAGTTAATTCTAAGTAGCTCTCTGACCATAGACTTAAGTTAGACATCAATTCTATTACTATATCCTTAGAAGCCCCAAATGTAAAGAAATTAGAAGACATATTCCTAAATGATTATTGAATCAACAAAGTGATACAAGGAAAATAGTTGAAGCTAATGATGACATGAGGCAGGTTAAGACTCTGGCATGAAGGCAACACATGGCCAAGATGGCATCATCAAAGAAAGAAGGAAAGACCTAATGTCAAGATATTTAGTTTCTATCCTTGAGTCTAGAAAAAAATAGATAAGCAATACATACTAAAATTACTAAATCTAGGACCAGATGTTGCTTTTAAAAAATCAAGTAAAAGAGTTCTTCATCTTTCAAAGGCAAAATTTAGGAACTTCTTCATGTAATTGGTCATCATTAATATTTATGATGGGGCATCTTAATTGTCCTTCAAACCACACTTATATAGAATGGTGACTTATTCCTGAGTTCTGGCATGAGTCCATGGCTTTTTCAGTAGTGTTGGGGATGGTGGTCATTTATATCCTTCCCACTGTTCACAGTGAAGCTTCAGTTGTTGATCATGGGACAGGAGACTGCCTTGACTTTAGTACAGGACAAAAAGCTTGGCTGTATTAACTGTGGCATTGTGAATTCTTTCTTCTGATCAAAGCCAGGGATGTCATGGCACCCTTTCATCTCTCTGGGCCCTTTACTGGTAGGTCATAAGGATAATGCAGTAGAGCCACACCAGGCTGTATGGGCAGGGGTCGGTGGGCAGTATAGTGGATGATTTAGGATTCTATTTTGCCTTCTTCTAGTTTGAGGAGTTGGGTGTGAGACAAGCTAATTTTGACAGTGTTAGTACTGGATCCTTGATTTGGGGGTTCTATTATCTATTAGCTTTAGTTATTTTACTATTAGTCTAGAGTTTTATTCTCGCCCAAAGAAGACTCAGCAGCTATTGATTATTCTAATACACAGCTTCTTTTTTAACATTCAAATACCCTTTTTGGTACAGTGTCTAAGTGGTCAGTTGTTACCTGAACAAGAGCATGAATCTTAAGTCCAGATTCCCTGATGAGACTGTAGTATTTTTCCATGTGATCCTGCTGATCATCCAGAGAAAGGGGCCATTCTTTTTTCCCATCTTTTCTCTTAAATATTGGAGACACCCATGTTTTCATGATGTTTTGAATCTCGTCCACATTGTCTTTTGTCTTCTGAATTCTTTGTTCCAGGTCATGAATACTATTGCTTATTTGCATGGAATAATCCCAAATGCCTGCTCCCCAAAAGAAATGGAATTAACTAAAATGGCATAAAGCTGATGGACCTTGTGCTATGAATGACAGGAATTTATGCATACAGGTTTTAGGAGACTTTTCTGTACAGGTTGCTTCTTTATCAGCAAAGTCTACTCCTTTCTGGTCATATTAAAAAGCCAGCCCCTCCCATAATTCCAATTATACAGGAAGATAAACAAGGAAATACTTAGCTACCAAGCACATAGGAATTATCATAATTGCTAGGAAATATCAGATCAATTTGATGATTTTTTGATTAATCATGTTTTGTTTATAGTAACCTGCAATGTGTTGTATGTTAAAAATGTGATCCTCTTACATATACTGGGTAAAGTTCTAAGACATTTAATAGAATAACTGGGACTTTCCTGAGTTGACTATGATCTTCTTTTTAAACTCTTAGTTTTCTAAGGACATTTATGTTAATTGTTTTCCCTACTCCGTCATTCTTTACATTTCATTTTAAACTTTATGGTGGATTTAAAAAACATAGCCAGTCTTACATAATTTGGGTTATACATATGCCTTCTGCCCTCCCACAAATGCGAACTCTTCGACGGTAATATACCACATGTCCCATCTTGTCCCTAGAGTTCCTCACAAGCTCCCAATCAGCAGTAACTAAAGGTTTACTGAATTTAACTAAAAATGCCAGAACAATAAAAGTGTCATTTTCTTCTTTTCTATGCTCATATCCTAGTTTAATAACCTAAACAACAATGTCGGCAATCAGAGTTTACATTTCTAAAGTTTTCATTTTATTTCTAAATATGCAGGAGAACATGGGGGCACCATAGACAACCTACAAGTCCCTTGTACAGGTTATAGATTTCTATACTGACAACTTACATCTGGAGAGAAGGAGGAAGATGGGCTCTCAGTGTTTCCCAGCTTGGGTATATATCTGAGAAGAGGTTGATTTTGTGTTTTTAACTCATCAGAGTCTGGGTGGATAAGGAGGGGGTCTCTTAACTTCACTGTGTCTTTCAGTGCCCACATTCCTTTCTGACTGCAGGTTGTTCTTTCTTACCTTCTGTTTTCCAGCTCAGAGTCTCCTCTGCAGCTCTCAGGCAGAGATCAATATTTTGCAGTTCTTCCTCCACTAGTGGAAATTCCACCTCTAGCAGAATTTTTATAACCTTGTTGTACCAATTTGCCATCAACTCCAAGTTGGTCACAAGCTGACGATAGAATTCCCTGGAGGAGAACATGGCTGCTGCAGTCTCCGGGATGGGTTTCGCCTCAGTGGGCTGAAGATAGTTCATTTCTTTCAACACTGAAATCAGCTGAGGAAAGAGGCAAACACCAGTGGCATCTGCTCAGGATCAGCAAGAAAGTAACTGTGTCCATGAAGGACCCAAGAATCTTGAATCTTGGGGGCCTAAAAACCTTGGGCATCTTGTTAACCTCTGTTCCCATGAGTTCCTCACATGCAGCATTAGGGAAGAAGGTTCAGAAGAAAGAAAATAACTTGGAGGGAAGCCAAGTGGCCAGAAGTATAAAACGGAAGAGTGAGAAGAAAGAGCCCATGTCCTAAAAGTTCAAATTATCTAGCAACAACATAGTTGTTAGAGCTTGCATGCACACACCTTATGATGTTGTACCATGGCAAAGTCATTTAGCAATGTATTTCTGAGGAAGTGATCCTGTCATTATACAACTCATGTTTGATTTCCCCATTGTGCAAAATCAAATACATTGGTCAAGCCTAGAGAAGTCATGAACATGAATACCATAAGAAAGTAGTCCAAGCTGAGATGCACCCCTCCACAAGAGAGTGCAGAGTATAAGTTCTTTAAAGTAGTATTTGAAATTATTTTTAAAAAAAAATCTCTAGACCCTTGAAATCAGTGGAGTTAAGTGGCTGTTTCTGGGACCCCCAGGGGAAGTTACTGTCACCCAGCTGACCTGTGGGTTAAAGTTGACAGAGAGCTGCTTTGTGTTGGGGTCACGATGCAAAAGTGGTAGGGAGAGATTGTACTGTGACTTTTCAGATACTGTCTGACACCAGTCCTCATAAAGTCTTCTCTCATACCTGCAACAAGAGACAACGGCCACCTCATAAACAGGCTGTGAACCCTCAGCTCCTGGCCCGGCTCTGTAAGTGAAACAACCTGGAGAAACAACTGATGTCTGATCCAGCCAGGATGAGCTAGCTCTTTCAGGGGCCCACTGATTTTTGAAGGTGGTTGTAGGCATAATGTTATTGTGCACTGTGTAAAACTTACCCTTGTATATTATTCAAAGGCTAATTTCTCTATCCCACTATCTGGTTTCAATCTTAGCACGGCATTGCAACGCTTATGTTAAGAATCTCCTATCTCAACTTTGTGTAAACAATGCTCACCATTTATTCTATGCCTTGTCAATAAAAGCTAGAAAAGCCAATAATTAGGCAATAGAAAAAAATATGGCAGGGCTTCTGCCAGCCAGAGGAGGAGAGAGGGAAAGGGAGGAAGAGAGGAGTCCCCACAAGGAAGGGGTGCAAATAGATAGCATGGAAGCACACCTGAAGGCCAGAGAGCCAGACCAATACAAAAATGCAAGTATCTCAGTGATTTGGGCTGAACAGTAGCCAGATTATATTAGAGGATTAGAATAGAGTAATACCTAGTTATTGTGCTTTTAATTTGCAAATAAATCTTGGTCTCTCTGTGTTGTTATTGGGGAACTGGCCAGGATAAAGAAAAACAGTCACTGTATTAATTTACTGCATACGTTTCTATTATTAGATATACAATCTTTTACAGGTGGTACCACTGCAATCAGAGAAGAATAGAAAGAGTTCGATGATCTTTGGGGGTGAGAATGGAAGGCTTTGCTTACCTCCAGGGATATAGAGAGAAGATATTGATAGCAACTGCTCTCACACTAACCTTCAAGTAGCTTGTGGAATTCATTTTTCAGTCATTGCACATTGACTGGGTACATGCCATGTGCTGAGCTTGGAGAATAAATTCATGAATTAATAGCTCATGATAAAGACAGCTAATGGTGGGGACCACAGAAAGATCAGTATAACACAGTACAGCAAAAATCAGTCTTAGGGAGTTGCCATGGGTCTCGGCATCAGATGGCAGGGATAAGGACATCGAAGAAAGCCTCGTGGGAGAGACAATGGAGCAATTCTTGACTTGGTCTCATGGCTGAGCAGAGGTGGTGTGACGAATCCCATCAGAAACCAGGGCGAGGTGTGGAAGTGAGAAACAGTCTGATGGACCAGGAATAAAGGGTGAGTAGTACATTGTAGGCTGGAGGGAAGCAAGAACTGGGGAACAATGGAGACCCCTGAGAGGTTTTCAAATGGGGCTTGAGTAACATCATTGGATTTGGCTAGTGTGTGCATCAAGGGACACAAATAAAGAGGGCTGTCAGAAAGCTGCTACAGCAGGTCAGTCTGGAGCAGATGTAGGGTTTTTTTGAGAAGAATCCAGTGATGGAGACAAGAAGGGGAAAGCACATTTAAGATATTTATAGGGTAAAGGGTGGACGTGTAAGTTCCTGGCAGGTAGAGGAGCCAGGAGTCCATTTGTCTAACCCAATAGCAAGCAGTATCAGGATTTGAGCTTTTATGCCTATACCCTACTCTCTAGAGCCAGGAGAAAGAGCAACAGTAAAAGCAGAAGGCAGAGCCATATTGGAAGCCATATGTAGGCCTGTAGACCCAGAACCTCTAAAAGATACACTGGGCTCTAGAGCAGGCACAATTATGGGCTCATGGGCAAATACCATTCTTTCTTATGCTTTCATTCTAAAAGGTTGGAGGACATAGTTTGGAGCTTAGTTCACTCCTTGCAGTATAAACTATGGCTTTCTGTTTACTGAGCAGCAACTGCCAATTCTAGGCTTCTCAGAGCACCACTCCATTCTACAAGGGTCACAGACCCAGGAACGGGATACTAAGAACATGTTCATGTCCTTAATACAGCCACATTCTCCCAGAGACTTGTTCTCCAGGCCCTGTAATACTATACTTACAAATGGCCAGGCCATAAACCATAAACTACACAATGAAATTTCATGGCTGATATGGAATCTGTCCTACGAACAGCAAAAGGCATGGGTGTGGGTGTAGAGGTGAGGGGATGGGGAGTGTGGGGGTGAGGAGGGGTTGGGGTGGAGAGATATGAAGGAAGATGCAGTCCCAGAAGCTGCTCACTCTTCTAGCAGGGAGAGCAAGTCTTCGTATTTTTGTATCATTCGCTTTCCTTCAGCAGATTGCAAGCACCTATCAATTCACAAGAGAAGGGAGAAAAAGACATACAATTAGAAAAGGCCAACATTACCATCTAACAAATAAATGACAGGCTACAGAGAAGGTATTGATAATTGGGGGACTGAGGCAAGAGGATCATGTGTTCCAGGCTTCCCTGGGATAAATACAGGGATCTTATGCATCTCAAGAAATAAAACAACAATATCAAAAGACAAAGAAACCAGAGATGGAACAGCTTTTGGGCTAGTTTTCAAAGGGCCGTGAAAGAGATTGCATTCAATCAAAACAACCCTGAGATTCCACCTCACACCAGTCAGAATGGCTAGGATAAAAAGCTCAGGTGA
>NW_022196911.1:61354159-61396032 GCF_008632895.1 Mastomys coucha
AGGGGAAACTGGGAAAGGAGAAATTTACATGTAAATAAAGAAAATATCTAATTAAAAAAAAAAAGAGAGAGATTGCATTCTCCTCCCTGAACATCTTCCACAGGCCACCAGGGGGCATCCACACTTTCTAAAATTCTGTCAGAACCCCAGATGGCAGGGACAGTGTGATGTCTGTTGCTGTGTTTCCACCAACTGCTGTCCTGGCTACACTGGTCATATATACACCAAGTAGATGAATTTTCACAAAACATGAATAAAAAGTAAGTTGAGGGAGTAAAGAAAACATTCTAGGTGATATTGTTATCTGTGTATAAAGAAAAAATCCATATAACATTACATACGTGTATATGTGCTTATAACAATGCTTCATATAATAACATATAAGTAATATATAAATGACAATCTGTAGATATAGATAGATAGATAGATAGATAGATAGATAGATAGATAGATAGATGGATGGATGGATGGATGGATGGATGGATGGATAGATAGATAGATAGATAGATAGATAGATAGATAGATAGATAGATCATAGACAAACAGAGACTCCCTTTCCCTAGATAGGTACAGACAAAGTGTTTCTGACACTAGGACACTTGTTTAGAAACACTGATATTCCTTGACATGTTTGCATGAGGCCCCACACACCTCTCTCCTTCTAAAATATGTACACACACACAAACACACACACACACATACACAAACACACACACACACACACCTCCATGCAGAAATGCATCTACAAACACCGTTTTCTCAACCATGCGTGGCAGAGGCTTCTGCCAGGTTGCTGGGGACCACAGAGGAGAACAGAGTCTACCACGCAATACTCTTACCCACAGCTTTTCCCACCACTTTTGACCCTGGCTGTCGTAGTAAATGAGTGTCCAGTTCCTAGGAAAAACTGGTGAAGTCTCTTTAATTTTCAAAATACCTTCACACTAACTGCATGGAGTCTGTTCTTGTTTGTCCTGCTAGCAAAACTAGGCAGCTAAATCTTTAACATCTGCTTTCTCTGTATGCCTGCACAGATCTCTTCCTATGATCCCTGGAGCCTTCCACAGGACCCTCACTCCTGCAGAGCAAGCACTGGGTTGCTTTGTTCTCTTCTGTGCTGAATGAGCAGCAGTAGTATCTCAGAGTGCTCCTGACCAGGCGGGTGACTTGGACCTCTTATTCCCTAACTCCCTCACATCATGCAGGATTTCTACAGGCCTCACAATGACCTCACAAGTCTCAGATGTAGATCTGGAGAGACAAAGGTAAAGATGCAGATGGTTTACTTCACAAGTGTCAGGCTATGCTGCCTAGCAGGTGTGAGAGGTCCCCGGAAGCAATGCAATGAGGATTCCATTTCACTTTTCCTTTTTTTCGATGGTGATGTTATTTTCAGAGAATGAGTTTCCAGATATTCAAAGGATGCAACCAACTGAAGGAAACAACCACCAGTTTATAATAAGGCTCTTCCTTAAATTCAGATGGACAATTAGGAATCCTTCCAGTCCCATGGAAATATGGAATCCAGGCCTCACATGTCACAGGCTCACTTTTTCATGCTGAATTCAGTGGCTGATGAAGATCCCACCCATGAGGCCATCCACAGGACAGCTGCCCACTGAGGAGGTAGGTAACTCTGCACTGGATCCATCCACCTGGGCTCAGCACCAGGCTGTTCAGGATGTGGGTGTCTCCATTTTCCAAATCTTCCTTGGTGATGGAGAAGTTATCCCCACAGGGGCAGGAGTAGAAATATGTCTCCGAGTCCTCGTCATATTGAAAGTCCTTGATCTCCATCTTGTTGTGAAACACCACCATGGTCACCCAGTCGGCATCACATCAGTTTGCCTAGCTGCGCCCAGGCAGGGTAGGCCCAGGCTTCCAGGCCCACTCTGGAGCAGGAACCCCATTTCACTTTTTGTTAGAAACCTACAGCATCCTCTCTTTGTTATGTTTTTCATTTTATGTGTATGAGTGTTTTGCATGTGTACATGCCTGTGCGCTGGTGCCAATGGAGCCAGACGAGGGCATTGGATTGAGAGTCATCTAGCATATAGCCATGTTCTCTATGGTGAAAACCCATAGCTAAAAATTAGCTGAGGTTGGGACTCCAAGTCTGGGTGCTCCTTGCAGGATCCACTGAAGCCTCTGATACTACCAACGAGCAGCTCATCCCTACCCACCCCCCAGCCAGTCCTATTCCCTCTGTCTTTTAGCTCCTGAGAGCATTCTTTGCAATCTCTGCTTCCTAAGAACCAGATCCATGACAGCTATGTAGTTCCTATGCCTGGAATCAACCTCGACTCCCTCTTGCATGTCTTCTGTATTTGGTTTTAAGGCAGTGGCTGTCTACCTTCCTAATACTGTGACCCTCTAATATAGTTCCTCCTGTTGTGTGTGGTGACCCTACACACCCAAAACTATAAAAATATTTTCACTTTTCCCACTTCACAATTGTAATTTTGTTGTTGTCATCAATCATAATGTAAATATCTGATATGCAGATGTATTAGTCAGGGTTCTCTAGAGTCACAGAACTTATGGCAGTCTCTATGTAGTAAAAGAATTTATTGATGACTTGCAGTCTGTAGTCCAACTCCCAACAATCAACTCCCAACAATGGTCGGCAGCAGCTGTGAATGGAAGTCCAAGGATCCAGCAGTTGCTCAGTCCCACAAGGCAAGCAGGTGAAGCAGAGAGAGCCTTCCTTCTTCCAATGTCCTTATATAAGTCTCCAGCAAAAGGTGTGGCCCAGATTAAAGGTGTGGTGGCACACCTTTAATCCTAGATGATCTTGAACTCATAGATCTTCCTATCTTAATCTTCTGGGATTCATAGCCACTATGCCTCAAGATCTCCATGCCAAGATTCAGGTTGGAAACTTGTATCTCTCAGCCTCCAGATTATGGCCACAGATGAGCCTTCTAATTCTGGATTGTAGTTCATTTCAGATATAGTCAAGTTGACAACCAAGAATAGCCACTCCAGCAGGATATCTGCTATGTAGGATAACTGGTAGGCAATTCCAGTAAATGAGTCATCTGACCCCTCCCCATCAAGGGCCAAGACTGACAGGTTGAGAACCACTTTACGTGGCATGCCTGTGAGGCCTGGCTCCTCAGCCCTACTCCTGGTCAAATTCTCTATGGCAGGAAAGTATAGAAAGGAACTCTGGGCTGGAAGCTGGAGATGCAGAAGCCTCTCTCAGTTACTTCTTGGCTGTCTTGGAGATAGGGGGAGTCACCTCCCTTCTTCTTCACTGGTTTCTCCATAAGCAACACAGAAAGCTTACCCAGAACAGAGAAGAAATCAGCTCTTCTCCAATATCAACTGCTCATGTTGAGGCTTTGTGTCTGACTCATGACCCAGGAGTGAGGTAGTGACTGACCTACAGTCACCTCCATCTCACATCTTGAAAGACATTTAATCTTGCTACCTGAGCCTAGAGTCTCTGTGGACATTCCTGACTCTTAGAAAAGCTGTAACGCCAACAGTCAGCTGCCAAGTGCTTTGCCTTTGTTGTACTTGACAATGCCAAGTGCTTTGAACAGGATCGAGTCTTCTACAAAGAGGGATCAGAGGGAGACTGCCTGTCCCCAGGCAGGAAGCATCCTTAACCCAATATTTCCTCTCATGCACTAGCAGCTGAGAGTCTTCTGAGATGCTCAGCTTCTAGGCCCAGTCATGAAGCAGGCTCATGCTTCCCTAACCTGGTTACTGCCAGTCACCAAGCCAGAGACCCAGAGTTCCAGCCCAGATTCAGACTTGACTGGTGAGGTCAAGAAGCTGCATTTCTAACACAAGCTTCACAGCACGTTTGGGAAGCAGTCATTATTTCCCAACTGCCCCAGGGGTGTAGAGAATTCTTTTCCCAAGAAGTAATGTTGAGGGCCTCCATAGAGTGTGAAGCCCCTGATTGATCTTCCTCTGGAAATCACCTATGGGGGCTAAGCTTAAGTTAACACCAAAAGACCCATATCTCAACCCACATGTATGACTGGGGTGATAGAGCCTACAGAGGGGCTGAGCATAAAACAATGGGCAGATCGTGTGTGTGTGTATGTGTGTGTGTGTGTTAGATGCCTCTTAAGAATCAAATACTCACCCATGTGGTATGTTTTTGAAGTTGCCAAAGGGACCCTTGATGCGCTGCCTCAGCTCCTGTGCCCAGCGGATGCCACCTGCCATAGTGGGCATGTTCTTGTGCACAGGAGAGAATCCTGGAGACATGAACAACTACCCTGAAAAGAGAAGTCTGGCCCCCAGCTCCCTCTACCCCAGGGGAGCCTTCTCTAGTTACCCTCACATTGCTGCATCTATTTCTAGACAGAAGTCAAATGCCCCACTAGACCTTTGGGAGAATATAACAGCTCAGAGAATGTGGGTCCTCCACCTAGTCATCCTGATTGAATTGGTCTAGTAGCTGGTCATAATTATTTTTAGGACACCTCAAGAGAGTTTTACATGAACACTGAAGGTTGAGGCAGCAGTCTTAAACAGACAATTTCATCTCTCTGGGACTCACTTTTCTCATTTTAAAAACCAGGGTGGCATCTCCCTCGCTTAATAACAGCCAAAGGTTTCTTTGAGAATTCCATCAGGTTATAAATGGACAAGCCATGTGGATAATGAATTATGTCAGCAGCCTGTGTATTATGATCTTAGTCCACACACTGAATTTACTTCTGTATAAACAGTTATCACAATTTAGCAAAGCTGAGATTTCACCTATCATCAAAACCATTCAGCTTCTCTGGTAAAATGAAAATCGTCCACTCTCTGCTGGCATTTCTAACTCTCGGTTGGAGCTGAGAGGGGACAGTCCCTTCACCTCACCCTGAGCTCCATTGCAGAAGTGTGGCAGCTCCAGACTTTATTAACTGTACACTCTATCTTCCACACTTGAAAGTGGAACATGAGTTTATTTTGGGCATGTTTCTTGAGTCCTCACTATATGGACAGCCAGTGTGTGGGGTCTGCTTGAGAGGTCAAAGAAGTGACACTTAGAGGTGATTGGTTTCAGCATGAGAGCCAGCCTCCACTAAAGATGAAAAGAATGGCCACCAAAGGACTGTGGCCAACAGCTCCAAGGGCAGGTGGATGGGGGAGACAGGGCCGAGCCACACATCTGCCAAGTGACTGTCCCTCATCAGGTTCCTAGTAGTCTAGCAGTTTCTCCCTCCCGTGGCATAGTGGCTACAGCAGTGTAAGGGACAGAGAACTTCTTTTTCAGGCTTGTAAAATGTACACTGGTTTATGATGACAATTAACCGGTGTGGCCACAAAGATCCATCAACTCACCCATCATGCCAAAGCCACAGGTGATCACTGGTGGTCAAGATTTCACTGATCTAGGTTACCCTGGCAACCTCAGCCTCCCACACTGAGAAATGAAATGCACAGTTCAGTGAACTCTACAATCACCCAAGATGATCTGGTGTTTCCACCAAATGGACTATGCCGGTGGCTGTCAGAGGACACTGCAGAGCCATATGTGGATAGTTAAATAAAGGATGAGTACCTTCTACCCATCCCAGTAATGGAACACACCCCACCCATACCCCTGGCAACCACCCTACCATGTTCTGTCTCCTCCTGGATGTGCTGACTGTAGATGACCCTCACAGCATCCAGTTCTGTGCTGAACATTCGGATGAGGGCCAGGTATTTGTGTGACATATCCTGTGCTACCAGGGGTCTTTCGATGAGGGTTCCTGTGATGTCCAGTAGCTGTAGAGAGGGGGAGATAATGAGGGTATGCATGCACTTAACCTTTCTAAGGCTGCAAAACTTCTGCTTCCTGTTTGATTAGTTTTCTTCTTCTTTCTATGTCTGAGTACAGGAGGGATACACATATGTTATGGTGGAATGCAGCTGTACCACCAGCATGTGGATATCTGGAACCTTCCTCCTCTCCTTTCTTGGATTCTTAGTTGTTCTGAGGGAAGGCTAAGAATAGTGGTTTGGTGAGAGTTCTCACTGTGTGGCTCAGGCTTGGCCTGGAACTCATGATCCTTCTGCCTCAGCGTTCTCAGTTCTGGGATTGCTGCTCCTCTGTTTCACTACACCTAGCCTTTCTTTTGTCCTGCCGGGTATCCTACCATGCATTATTCTGTTGCAAGGATCTAAATTAAATGCAAGTCAAGGACACCATCAAGGTATATTGAATACAGAAGATATGACACAGGAGAGAGGTGGTGATGGAAAGAGACAGAAGAAAAAAGTTTCAGGAATCAGCTGCCATATCAATCACAGGCATAGCAATTTGAAGTATTTTTTTGTACATTATACTCAGGCCTAGGCATCTCCTAAATCAACAGAAAATAGAAATGATTTAATGATACTTGGACTGTGATTTTCAACTGTGATGCTGCCTGAGACTAAGCCATTTAGGGATTCAGCTGTATTGGTATATATACTCCTCCTCCTAAACCTGAATCCAGTTAAAACTGGGCTTGGCAACCTTCTTAGTCCTGTGACTCCTAAATACAGTTTCTCATGTTGTGGTGACCCTGAACACAACACCACTTGCATTGCTACTTCATAGTTGTAATTTTGCTACTGTGATTTGTTGTAATGTAAATATTTTTGGAGGTAGAGGCTTACCAAGGGGGTTGGGACCCACAGGTTGAGAATCACTGAATTATGTGCTCTCATCTCTACTTCATACTTCAAGTCAGAGGTCCACCCAGACAGCAGCACACAACCAAACTTGGTTCATGGCCTTGGTTCATGGGATACTTTTCAAAAGAGTTTTTTGAAAGAAAGAAAGAAAGAAAGAAAGAAAGAGAGAGAGAGAGAGAGAGAGAGAGAGAGAGAAAGAAAGAAAGAGAGAAAAAGAGAAAGAGAGAGAGAGAAGAAAGAAAGGAAGGAAGAAAGGAAGGAAGAAAGAAACAGACAAACAAAGAAACATAAAGAAACAGAGTGGGGTAACTATGAAAATATATGCTCACAGTTTAAAATAGTTATTCTCTGAGTCTTTGCAGAAAAAACAAAAGCTGCTATGGCTGCTTTAAGTCAATGAAAATGAGAATAGAGTTATAATGTTAGGTTCTATCCACAAATCCTAACACTGGAGCAAAATAGGCCCCTGTGTCCAAGACCCCCAAATATTACCAGCTCATTTCCCACCAAGCCATTCCCTCACTACTTTTCAGACTAACCTTCAAAGCCTGCAGAAGGGGAGAGAGGGCAAGTGTCATGATCTGGTTGCTTGGTTCAAAATCTCAGGTTGTTCTAGAAAGTCCTGGGTTTCCAAGCCATGCCATGGGTAATAGCTGAACACAGAGACAATGCAATGGGGGTGGGGCAGATCCTATATCAGCTATCTCCCAGTGTAGCATGAAGTCTTTCCCCAATGATTCCAGGTGTACTCTGAGCCTATATAAAGGTGCTGGACCTTTTCTAAGGAAGTCTGTAGGGGCAACATTTTCTCTATAAGCAGATACAGAATGGAAAGCAGTAGATCATGTGTGTGTGTGTGTGTGTGTGTGTGTGTGTGTGTGTGTGTGTGTATGTGTGTGTCCCCATGCATGCACATGCATGTGTATACACAGGCCAGAGGACCAACTCAAGGATCATTCCCCCAAGTACTATTTACTATTATTATTTTAAACAAGATCTCTCACTGGCTTAGAACTCAGCATGTAGGCTAGGTTGTCCAGCTATGGATATTCACTTGACTCTATATTTTCAGCACTGTGAAAGCAAGCCTGATTTATTTCTGGGAATTGAACTCAGGTCCTTGTGTTTGGAAAATGAACATTTTACTAACTGAGAAAGCAGCTCCCCTTTGATGATGGTATAAGAGAGCAACTGTGTTCTGTGCATGCCCTGCTGTGTTAGGGACTCAAACTTCCTGTTAAGAATGTACCCTCAGAGCTCCCAGGGACTAAAGTCTAACCAAAGGGTACACATTGGGGGACTCATGGCTCCAGTAGCATGTGTATAGCAAAGGATGGCCAAGTCGGTCATCAATGGGAGGAGGGGACCTTGGCCCTGTGAAGGTTCTATGCCCCAGTGTAGGGGAATGCTAGGGCCAGGAAGTGGGAGAGGGTGGCGTGGTGAGCAGGGGGAGGGGGAAGGAAACAAGGGATTGCTTTAGTTTTTAGGGTTTTTTAAATTTATTTATTTTTCTTATTTTATTTTTTTTCTTTTTTCTTTTGGAGGGGAACCTGGGAAAGGAGATATTGTAAATAAAGAAAACATCTAATAATAATAATAAAAAGAATATGCAGACAAGGTGGCTGATAAACCACTGTGGCCATCTTGTAGCACTGACTTGAGGACTTCAACTTGCATGTCCTCTGGCCATGACTTCCCAGCTACATATAATATTCGATGACTGTGGAGTGGTAACAGGAGTTAAGTGATCTCCCTGGCCAGCTCCCCAAATTCTAACAATTTCTTATTTGTGTTAATTTATATCCACTGGAATATTTGCACTGGGTGAAGAAGGAGGGAAGGTGTTAATTTTTCTATTTGTGAGATGACCAAAAGAGAGAAACATACTGGTCAGGAGGGCCTGGCTGGCTGTGGTTTCCCTAGCAGTTTCCAAGAGCAGTTAAGAAGAGTTAGGGCTAGATAAGGGATAAGCTTTTATGAAAACACTCTGAGAGTCTGGCTGCAAACAAAGATGTTTTGGGACTAGGGCCAAGGCTATAAAGGGTTCATTGCTCTTTTGTCTAGAATACTTACTCCGTATGTTTTCAAGAGCTGAACATTCTAAAACCTGTAGATAAAAGACATGCTCCTTGGATAAATGTAGATGTTTTCATGATGGGAGCATTTCAAAGAGCATTAGAAAGACCCAAAACACCTTCCTAATAGAAGAACTTGTACCTCTAGATACAAAGGCTCATTCTTTTTGTCTAGAACTTTTTATTCCATATATTTTCAAGAACTGAAATTTTAAAAACCTGTAGACAAGAGATATGCTCCTTGGGTAAATATAGATATTCATTATGGAGCATCCAAAGAACATCAGAAAGGCCACAAAGCCCTTCCCTGTAGAAGGACTTCTGAAAGCACCTCTAGACATAAAGGACTAACATGTATCAGTGTCACAGGCAGAGTAATAGGGAGGAACCCAGTGCATTACACGAACGGCCTCGGAATAGCATGTGCAGAGAAATTCCAAGGACTGGAGAGAGCAGTCTCTATAGCTTCACATTGTATCAGGTGCTGAGTCATGTCAGTTAATGGTATATACAGGATTAGTCTATGGACAGTTGTAAACCATTCATGATGTTTAAAGAAGGATTGCTGGAGTCATGGTGGGTGAGTCACTAAATAACAAATGTTTATTAAATACCACACACACACACACACACACACACACACACACACACACAGGACAGTAAATGAAGTACAGCATACTTGGGTTATTTAATATTCTAGAAAAGCACAGACTTGCTCAACCAGTTTATGCCTCTTTGACAATTGTTCTATAAATCATTTAGTCTCTGTTTCAATATTTTTAATAACTAGAAATGTAACTTCTTCAGAAACTTCATTTTGAACAACATTGATGAAAACATCTCTTCTCTTTTGAGCCAAAATGCCCCCTTTCTCTGTGACTATCTCTTAAATCAAGTCCTTGAGGCATTAGGCCTCTCCACACAGTTCACCAGAGACCTCTCCCAACCTACTGAATCCTACAGCACCCCAATTATGTAGCCACTTATGCTCTCACCATTCAAAACCATCTCTCTATTCTTACCACCTGATATGGGGTAAACAGGACCAGGGCAAGAGTTAGACCACCTACTGGTGCCTGGATCCTGTAAGCCCCTTCTTCATAAAAGCTGTGCTCAAGGCTAAGTCAATCTTGCCTTAGTAGTTAAGCAGTCTTAATACTTCTGAGCCATGGCTTCAGGACAGTCACCATACTGCACCTTTTCACTCTTATGACCCTCCTGATAGATGCAAGGAATCTAAAAAGAGCACTGACATTTTCAAGGTATTTTAAAACTTTTAAGAAAGCATAAATGATCTGCTTGAGAAGCCCAATTATATATGCTCATTGACCCCTCCCCTCAGGAGGGGATGTTTACAGGAAGGAATTAGAAGGGCACACTTATTATCCTCTGACGAGACCTGAGGAGGACACACAGGTGAGACTTCTGCTCCACTTGCACCAACCTTAAAGGCATGCTCCACATCAGGTGCATCATCAAAAGCTTGAATTAAGATAGTCCCCAGTCTCCGGTCAAGATCTTCTACTCTCTTGTTAAACTCACAGACATCGTTTTCAAATTCCTGAGGAGAGACATCACAAGTATGTGAGAAAACCATGTTTTTCTACAACCCAATCTCAGCAGAGCCTTGGCTGCTAACTTTGTGCTGAAACCAGTCATACCAAAGATTTATTTAATTCTCTAAACCTCACCACATGTCCTAGTTTGCTCCTTTGTTGCTGTGATAAAACACTGAACGAAACCAACTTGGGGATGAGAAGGTTCATTTGATTTACACATCTATATCACAGTCCATCATTAAAGGAAATTGGAACAGGAACTTCAAGCAGAAACCTGGAGGCAGGGACTAAGGGAGAAGCCATGAAGGAAAGCTGTGCATAGGCTTTGGTTTTTTTAGCTTGCTTAGCTGTATAATACAGACAAGACCTACTTGCTTAGGGCTGGTAGTGCCCATAGTGGGCTGGGCCCTCCTGCACCAAACATTCAAGAGAATGCCCCCAGAGACCTGTTCAGAGGCCAATGTAATGGAAGCAATTCTCCAACTGGGTTTTCTTCTTCCTAGGAATGAATGTCTAGGTATGTTTGTCAAGTTGACAAAACCTAACTATAACATCCTGGGAGCGTGATGCTCTGGCCAAAATGGTGCAGTTGAATCAAACAAAGTTGGCATCCACTTGCCTTCCTTACCCGTGCCCCTCTCTTCCATTTCTGAGCCCCTTTCTATTCTGTCCAGTGTCAGCTCATATTACTCTAAAGATTATTGAAGCAGCAGCAGCCCCAGGGTCACAATCTTCTTGTCTTCCTCCCTCAATTCAAAATGCAGCTCTTTTTCAGAGCCTCTAAATTAATGTAGTCTTTAGAAGGAAAGTAAACTAATTAAAATAATACACACTATTCCTTCCAAATATACCTTAATTGGCTGAGACGGCAATTAGCCATTGTTCTTAAGTTTCTTAATTTAGCAAATAAAAACACAGGGTACACAGCTAAATCTGAGTTGCAGACAAACAATTAAATTTCAGAAAATACAAGTGTCTCTTATTTATTGTTCTTTATCTGACAATCCTAAGCATGCCTCACTTCTTAGGATGTAGCAAATTTCAAGAAAACTTCGATGGCTCAATGCTCTAATTTGTACAAATACTATTTATTATTATTGTTTTACAGGAGTAATGGGTGTTCTTATTTTACATTTTAAAGATTTATTCCTTTTTATTTATGTGTAAAAGTCTGTCTGTGTAGTATGCATGTCAGTGCAGGTGCCTGCAAAGGCTTGAAAAAGGTGTCAGATCTTGGAATGGAGGTTGCAAGTGGTGTGAACTGCCCAGTGTGGGCACTGGGGACTGAACTCAGATTTTGCACAATAGCCATCACTTCAGCCCCCATGTTCACATTTTTTTAAAAAAAACAAAGAAAAGTAGGAAAATATGGGACATTTATACTTTTTAGCTACATTGGCATTGTGGTATTATGATATGCTTTCATACATTTATTCCATATATATATATATATATATATATAAATGTATATGTATTGTATGATATATGTATATATTACATATACATACATATAAATACATATAAAATACATACATATAAAATACATATAAAATACATATAAATACATATAAAATAAATAGGATAATGAGATTTTATACAGTTGTAAACCCATCATATGTAATATATGTATAATATATTATTTATATATATGCACATACATTCCCTTTTGTAATCTATCTTCCTTTTTCTTTTATATGTCCAACTAATGGAATTTTGATTAAGTCCTGTCCCCCTGGATCTGGCCAACAAGTTTCCCTGGAAGCTGAATGTGCTAATAACAAACTCCTGCCCTAATTTCTTCTTTTCCTCCTAGATTATAATTTCTTCTTATGTAATCCTGCCCTTCTTTGGGGAGTTCCTATTCCCTTTCTTTTTCTCCAGGACTTGACTTTGGGGAATCATGGGTGAAACCTGGACTCTGTGCCCTGACTTCAGAAAGTTCTTCCCTGCCTTTGCTTATCTAGAGTGGCCTTCCTCTATTTAACCTTGAGCCACCAATAAAATTCTACCAATATGCATGGCCTTTGTTTGGCAGTTTGTGCTTGAAACTTAGAGTTTATTTGTAACCTTATTGAATATAATTGGTAAAACAGTGTGTTTAAGCCGTACATTGATGTTTTGATCCCTGTTCAACACTGTGAAATGATCAACACAAAGGACCTACCATGAGTGGTAGGCTTAGCATGAGTTTTTATTTAAAATCCATGATAATTCATCACCTCATATAACTAACAGTTGTGTGTGTGTGCACACACACCCTGAGAACTAGCCCATCAGCAGACTTCAGATGCACAATATAGTGTTATTAACTATGATCACCACACTGTACGTTATATCTGTAGAAACCACTCACCCTACACCAAGAACACTTTGTATTCATTAACCAACTCCTCCCATTTCCCTTTTGGTCAGCCCAATGGCAAGGTTCATTCTAGTCAAGTATGTATACCTAACAATGTGACTATATTAGATCCCAGCTTTAAGTAAGGTCACAAAGTATTTGTACCTTTGCAAATAGTCTACTTTGCTCAGCTTAAACCTTTAAAGCCTTAAAGGAGCCACTACTTTTCCTGTCTTCCCCTGCCAACAACTCTTAATAGTATTAGTTTGGAGCAGTCAATGGCTGGGTCCTTTCTGATTTATCTAGCTGCATACAGAATAGTTAGGATCTTCCTGTTGACACAGGAATGACAATTTCTCCTGATAACAATAATCAACAACAAAACCACTAGGACCACAGAGCCATATGGACTTCTTATGGAAAAAACATAAAGCTCATAAATGTTTGAGTGCTGCAGTTAGAGGCAGCTAAAGAAGGATCAAGATTTGTAGTTTAGCCCCTCCAAGTCCTACCGTGCCCTTGGGGTCCAAACAGTCATAGGAGCACTCCAAGAAGACTTTGTACATCTCCTCAAATTCCTCATGCATTTGTTGGACTTTCTGACTCAGAGAGTTTCCTCTGAGGCCACTGAACTCAAGCTTTTCCAGATTGTTGAAATCCAAGGCTGTCTTCAGAAGATCCTATCAGGACAGTTCACAAAACCATTGAAGGGATCATCACCACTCTCCCTCTCCCCTCTAGATGGAGGAGACAAAAGTTACAGGTATGGTGGCTCCTTAGGAAAATACAATGTCTGGTTACGTTTTTAGCCTTATTATTAGAATGGGTTGGTTAAACTCCATAACAAACTGAAGGAACAATACAGATAGCATGGATCACACAAGCCAGAATAAAGAAATAAATCATGAAATGTATGTTCAGCATCACTGTGTTCTACTACAAATTACAAAAGATCATCATAACTTGTATGTTTTGTGTGGATTTTTATTCAAAGTGTCAGTGTCAAGCCAGACATGATGATGCCTGCCTGAACTTCAGGCATTGAGGAGACAGAGGCAGGAAGATCAAAGCCAGGCTGTTTGTAATAGTGAATTCAAGGCCTCATGTTCAAGAGGATAGAGGTAAAAAGTAACCCTGAAACAGCCCAGATGACCAGTTCAGAAGGTGGCTCTAGCCTTCTTGCAACTCCCTCTATCATATAAGACCCCAATCCCAACACACACATAAGTTTTCTTGGCACACCAAGCCACGTTGCCATCTCAGTGACAGAAGGTAGATACTTACCATCTCTTTCCTGAGTTTTTCCATCTGGTGCAGGGCAGTGGTAACACTCAACACTGCAGTGAGAACTAGCTTGGGTTGGTGAAGGCATAGGACTGAAATGGCTTCCAGGACACCATATGAATTACTGTCATCATTGACACCACATCCCAGCTGTGCTCAGAATTAAGTGGCAGATGGATGCAACAGCCCCAAAGCCTTGGGATAGAATCCCTCC
The DNA here is from genome assembly GCF_008632895.1 of Mastomys coucha. Classification (NCBI taxonomy): domain Eukaryota; kingdom Metazoa; phylum Chordata; class Mammalia; order Rodentia; family Muridae; genus Mastomys; species Mastomys coucha. The sequence goes on from NW_022196911.1 coordinate 61,368,257, forward strand.
CAAGCCTATGGAAACCATGTCATGTCTCATAGTAGGGATGTCTTCTGAGCATGCTGTATAGGGAAGATTGAATTCATCCCTTGTGAGGGCACGCCTAAAATCACAAAACCTCCAAACCAAGATCCAAGATGCGTTTGCTGTCAGAAGCTCTCAGTCTATGTACATGTTTTACACACACACACACACACACACACACACAGAGGGGGGAGGGAGGGAGAGAGGGAAGGAGAGAGAGAGAGAGAGAGAGAGAGAGAGAGAGAGAGAGAGAGAGAGAGAGAGAGAGAGAGAGAGGTTATAACTGTCATTCTGTAAACAGTTTGTGAGGAGCCCTGAGAAGACCCTCTGAAATCAAGAAGTTGGAATGGGAAAAGCAAGTTACAGCACCATACCTCAGCTGTGAGGCCGTAGAAGTCCTGCCTCTACTCCAGAACTTCCCATGGCCAGTGGTCACTGCTGCTACTTACACCAGGTCCAAAAGGAATGACAGAGGCACAGCTGTGAGGAGGAGCACCAACTCCTCACACTACCAGGAAGTCACCCATACAACCTCTGGCAACCACTCAGAAGTCAATTCATTCAGCCATACTTAGGCATGATCAACAGAAAAGGCAGGGAGGGTAGAGACAGCACCAAGGAAGAGTCAAGATCATCAGGATCAGAGCTCCCACCTCCTTATATGCACCATATGAGCATATGCATGGGTGTGCTTTTTAGGGAATCACTACCCTAAAATATTAGGATTTATGTTAGAGAGAGCACTCCTCTCTAGCATAGTGAAGCCTCCAGTTCTATCTTTGATACTAGAAAATGGAGAAAGGCTAAGAAGAAGGAAGGAAGAGAAGGAGGAGGAAAAGAAAACACTTCAAGACATCAGTATAGGATATGGCTCTTTGGATAAAACATCCAACGCAGAGGACACAGTTCAAGCAATGAGAGCATATCAGTAGTGATGAAGAGATTGCAGAGCTGCTACACGGCAAAGGGAGCAGTCTATGGAGTGAGGAGACAGAGCAAGGAGAAGTGGTGGACCCACAAAGTATTTACAAGTGATTCCCCTGTTGGAAAATGAATACTCAGAGCATATAAGGAACTTAGTAACCCAAAGCCAAATAATCCAATTATAAATTGGATAAAGTACACAAATTAGACACTTCCTGCAAAAAGAAATTGTATGAAAAGCAAAGCAAGGGTTAGAATGACCAAGGATGTCTCAGTGTTGGCTATAGAGACTACACATGATGCAGTAGAATTAAAAAAAAGATATCTTTTGTGTATTGAAAGAATCCAATTGTCAGCCCAGAACACAGGAAGATAGTAATACTATGTGCAGCTTTTGATAAGAGAATGTTCATGCAGTGATATTTTTGCATAATCACTAAAGGAGTGGAGGTAGCATATACAGCCCAAGTCCACAAAGCCAGCCTAATACTTTTACCTGAAGAGAAGGAGAGTTTGAATCATGGAAGAACACAGAAAAGCGTCTGTCTGTTGACAATGTCTTATTCTTGTGGGAGTGGGATAGTTTGCATCATCATTATTCATTAAAAGTTTACATTTACCTTTTGTTTAAAAAAAGAAAAAAATCAGGAGCCTTTCAAATTCATGAAAAAATGTTTAACTTTACAAACTGTTAAGGAAACTTAACTTAAAATCACTATGAGATGGCTAACCACAGTTAGGATGTCTGGAATCCAAAAGACACAAGCTAACAAATGTAAAGAGTTTAATAAGCCAACAAGAGAGAGCAGTATGGAGGGTCAACCAATCAACTGAAGATGGATCTACTATAGGACCTCCCCATTTCTTTCCACATAAGTATCTGAAGGAAATGATTTCAGCGTAATAAAGAGGCACCAGCATGCCCATATTTATTGCTTCACTATTCACAACTGATGAAATAGGGAATGACCTTCATGTCCATCAGCTAGTGAATGGGTGAAACTTGGTAAAAATGATGGCACTCTATTATATGTGCCAATGTCTATAGAACTGTAGGACATATATGGAGTAAAATAACAGATGCAGGAAGACAAATAAGTCATGTTCTGTCACATGTGGATGCTTAAAATGATGCAATCCAATAGTGCAGTGGTGACTCCTAGACACAGAGAAGGTCACAGCGAGGGTGGGGGTGGAGGCTTGATAATAGGGACACAAGCACAAACAGATAGGACTAAGGTCTAGTACTCCCACATAATGGTGGAGACTGGCAGGTCATCAGAACACATCTGATAAAGAACAGAAAGGAGGAACTCAAAGGCTCCAAAGAGCAAGGGGAACGTGAAAATGCTGATCACCCTGACTTTGTAACATGTATTGCAGAATGTATTGAAATATCACAGTGTAGTCCATAACATTTCCAGTGCTTATGTGTTTACGGCCATGTTAACTACTCTGGTTTGACCATCACGTTATAAACACATGACACATTATCACAACTATGTCTCATAAACCTGCACAATTCAAATAATCATAAGAAACTGGCTGGAAATCCTAACACAGGTGTAACCCTACTACTACAGAGGCTGAAGTAAGAGAACCATGATTTCTAGGTCAGCCTGGGCTATGTAGAGAGACTTTGACTCAAAGAAACAATACTGTTCAATTTTATATGCTTAGAAGAAAACAAATGGATCCTATTGAAATGAAAATGACTCTGATGATAATTCATATCTCTTACTAGCTGTTTCGTTTTACAGGAGGAAAATATTTATGCTCTGGAATATTTCCCCAGTAGTCATTCTTCACAATTGTGTGGATGTCAATTTCAATTTGTTGAGAAATCCTCTCTAGCCATTTTAAAAAGACAGATGCATCTTGATATATTTGGTTATACCAGAAAATGAGATGATAATTTTATTTTACCATTTTATTCCTCGAGAAGCCTTGAAGCATGCTCCTAGGTTGTCAGTGGGAGGCATTCTATTGATAATCTAAGCAGAAGATCATGGGGATCAGAGTAGTAGCTAATTACTATGTTTTCAGAGAAAGTCTAGTTAGTGACTTTCTCCAAAGTTCTTTCTCTGTCTTAAAACATCAAACCCCCACACTATTGTTGATGCCAAGAAGTGCTTGCTGATAGGAACATGTTATGGCTGTTCCCTGAGAGGTTCTACCAGCACCTAACCAATACAGATCCAGATACTCACAGCCAACCATCGGACTGAGCCTGGGGACCCCAGTGGAAGAGCTAGGGGGAAGACTGAAGGAGCTGAAGGGTATTGCAAACCCATATGAAGAACAATATCAATTAACTGGACCACCCAGGGTGGAAACCACCAACTAAAGAGTATACATGGAGGGAGCCATGGCTCCAGATACATATGTAGCAGAGGATGGCCTTATCTGACATCAATGGGAGGGAAGGCCCTTGGTCCTGTGGAGGCTCGATGCCCCAGAGTAGGGGGATGCTAGAACAGTGAGGTAGGAAGTGGGTAAGTGGGTGAAGGAGCACCCTCATAGAGGCAAAGGGGAGGGGCTAGAAGGGGGATGGGATGGGGAGTTTGTGGAGGGGTAACTGGGAAGGGAGTTGTCATTTGAAATGTAAACAAATAAAATGATTAAAAATAAAATAAAAGGACCACAATTTTACTGCAGGAACTAGAGATGTTACAGCAGGCTATCCTGCCAGTCTTTGCTGCCCTCACTGCCACCAAGAGAGGTCCCCAGACATAAAAGAAAATGCTGGTTTTCTAAAGCCAGATGTAACCTCACACTGCGGTATCTTGTTATTAGGAAATGATAGATATTTATAATGTTTTATCTAACTTAAACATGTAGCGCATGAAGCATTTATTTGGGGCTCATGGGAAGGTTTGGGAGGCTTTCCTTTAACTCCTATCAAAAATCTTCCCCTTTCCATCCCTCAGTATCACCCCTCTCCTTTTTTATTTGAGCTTTTTTATTTTTCCCTGAAATCTTACTATACTCACGCATGATGATATTTAACACTATATTGTGTTATTTTCTACCCATCTCTCCCAGGCGTTTACAAATATTCCAAAGGTCTCCCGATCCCACTGTGCCTGAGAGAATACTCAAGCCTGAATCAATATTTGGTGAATGAAGTCATGTTCTTTCTGTTTTGACTTAGCTACTGCACATCCAGCAGAAAGTGACAAAGGGACTGAAAAACCTAGCAAGCAGGACTGCTGAGCAGTTCGTGAGCATGGGGAAAGGTGGGCAGAGAAAGCAAAGGCAGGACAGCTCAGTGTTGAAAGGGTCTTTGACAAGTGTAAAGCAGATACTGTTGTGGTCCTACTTTAGGAAAGAGGCAAACGGCTGAATGAGCGCAGGAACAGACCATGTAGGTTAAAGTGAATTAACTGCTGATGTATAATCATCTTAATCTACGAAAAGTGAGCAGTTCCTGGCAAGCTAACAAATAAAGCATGTAGTTTTTAGACAGTCCAAACAGACTGGGCTGTTTGGGCAAGCACTGAGCTCGCTCTTCATCCCTGGGAAGATTCTGGTGCAATCTGCAGTGGATAGTGCTGTAGACATGATCATTGTAGCTGCAGACATAGACTTTGTACACTAACTACAGTGCATCATGGTTTCTTAATTTACACACAGGCTCTTTTCACAGCCCATTTAAAAGTCCTCAGTGACAGAAAAAAAATCCTGCAAACTTAAGCCAATAGGGTTAAATATTTTTTAAATGTCAATGGTTATTAATCCTCGTAGTAAAACCATGAAATGCACTGTGCTGTGTACAGGATGTGCGTAGGAGCCTTGGAGCTAGGATGCACATCATAGAAGAGCTGTGACACTCATGTTCATACAACCCTGGTTCTGTTCTTAGCTGGCTTTGTAGCTTGGAGCAAGACACTGAGATTCTAAAGTTCATTTGTCTAATCTATAGATGGAAACAGTGATATTTAACATACAATGGGATTGGGGACAGTAATATTTAACATATCATGTGATTCTGCAGAAGGGGCCAATGTAGGATGTCAGTAAAGTGTCAGCATTATAATTAATTGTGACCATCCCAATGCCATCTTAATGTCATTAGATACTGGATAAGGAAAGTGTCTCTAGGAGACGCTGCTACTCTTTTGTAGGCAGGTATCACAAAGCTCCCGGGGTTCCCAAAAGACTTACTGGGCTGACCAGGAACTATTGTTATGAAAAATGATGCAACATTTAATGGTGGTGGCAGGTGGAGAGATGGGGTTCAATTTGTGCTCTGGCCCATGAGATGGAGAATCAAAACCAGAGGTAATGGCAACTTCCACCAATGGCTACTCTATTCCCAAAGGAGAGGTCACACCGCCAGTCTTAAAAGAAATGTCTTCGGAATTCATTAAGGGAGAGCACAAAGCAGATACTCACAGATGAAAATCTCTAAAGGTCATTTGAAAAAAAGACAGTTTTCTTTACCTTTCGACTGCCACCGACCTTATGCAGCTAATGGTCTTCTCACGTGACCATGTGTTCAAGCTGGGCTGAAAAGGAAGCCAGCCCAATTAGGCCAGGAATGAAAAGAGGCTGGACAGAGTGGCTGGAGATGGTAGAGGGACCACAAGGAAATGTGATGTGTATCAGGTCAGCTTATTACCTCTCTCCCTGCTAATCACTCTGCATAAAGCCCCAGCAGGAAATCATTTTGTCTCCAAGTGAATCACAGCAATTTTATAATGAAAGAAATGAGGGCTCTCTCTAAGCGGCTCCCCGCATCATTGCAGGGAAGAGGCTGCAGGCAGAAACATAAACAAGGATATTCAGATTCTACAATATTGTGGCAAAATAAGTGAACTGCAAGCCTGTGTGTGTGCTTGTGCTCAAGTACATTGCTCAGGGGTAGGATGAGTCAAGGAACCCAGAAGTATGAAGAAATGGCTTTTCTTCAGTTCCTTGACTGTTCAAACCACAAAGACCTTGTGTACTTTGGATGTACTCTTAGGGCAATGGTTCTTAACTTGTGATTGCAACCCCTTTGGAGGTCAGATGAGCCTTTTAGGGGTTGCCTAAGACCATCAGAAAACATAGTTATTTACACAGTTATGATTCACAACAGTAGCAACATTGCAGTTATAAAGTAGCAATGAAAATAATGTTATAGTTTGGGGTCACCACAACATGAGGAACTGTCTTAAAGGATCAGGGTGTTAGGAAGGCTAACCACTGCCTTATGTGAAGCCATAAAGTCAAAGAAAGCCCTTCCTTGGAAAGGGGACCAGAACTATGTGAGTGGGATACTTAGTTTAAAAAGATCTAGAAACTATATGGTTAAAGGCAGGGTACACAAAATAGAGAACAGCATACAAGGGCAGAAATAGCACCACAAAGCCAGTTTCAGCCAAATGCAAAGGCAAGGAGGGAAGGAAGGATGGAGAGAGGGAGGAAAAGAAAGGGGAAGGGAGGGACAGAAGGAGACATTTATGACACCCTGGAGCATATTGAAGTTTAGTAAGAAGATTACACTCTCCTGCAAAGAAATCCCAGTTCATCATTCTGCACTGGGTGACTGTGCATAAATTAATTAATGCATCTGATTGATGATTAGCTTTTCTGAGGTCAGCAATGACCCATGCTCTAACATGAGGAAAGTTCCTGAGTGCCTCATTTCTCTCTGTAGTCTTCAGTTTCCATGGCAAGGATTAGGTCATGTGGAGTAGAGCATGAGGAAGAAAGTTAGTATTTGCTGTACTGGGAAGCTGCTGCTCCACAGACTGCGCATGCTCCACAGGCGGCGCACCATTTAGCATCATGCACCCACATGATCGCACATTGCCTCCCACCTTCTTTCAGTAAGCACCCAGAAGGCAAATGTGGACCTGTGCAACAAAATTCTCTTATGCAAAATAAGCAAAAGGGTAAAGAGCATTACAGATGCTAGGACAGGAGGCTTGGAGCAGTGTGGAGATTAGAAATCAGCCCCTTGCAACCTGGCCCTCAGCATAAGCAGAGGAGAGCTAAGGGCACCAATGACATTCTGTTCATCTTGCTTCTATTTATTAATCACAGGTGCCAACACCACGGTGGCCATATACTGCATTAGAATAGAAGATGAAGAAAGTTAAGTCTGTGCTAATTCTTGTTGGGGAGAAGCAGATTAATCCCATTTGAAACAGGCATTGATCACTGCGATACTCAGAATGTTAACTAAAGGGCTACATGAAATATGCCAGAAGACAATCGATAGTCCCCCGTCCTGCTACACTGAGCGGGGGAGAGAAGAGATGGGGTGGGGGAGGAAGAAGACAGAAAAGGGCAAGGGGGATGAATCTGAGCCAACATTGGGAAAATAAAAAATAAGAAACAAAGGCACTGTGCCCAGGAGCAAAGGAGTAAGTAGCCCAGCACACAAGACAGAAAACTTAGGAAGGACAGAAGCAAAGGAACAGAGAGTAGGGGGAATCAAGCTCTCTCCAGCCAAACCAGGGCAACTGCTTTGTATATATATGAGCCTTGGATTCAGAAAAAGAAGCCTGAGAAGGGAATACTATGAGATAAGGATTCTCAGGGGCCTGTGGCCAGCTATGCTAATATTTACTGATACCCCATGCACATTCGGTGCCCATATGTTACAAAGGTCATACCATCAGCATGTGAGTACAGGGCTGAAGCCCCCTCCCAAACAGTCACTGGAAGCTTGTTTTGAGGTTGGAGATCCTGCAAACATGACTGCTAAAAAGCTACAGAGATAATTATTCCTCCCTGGTCAGCCCAGAACTCAGGAGGGTGTCCATCACCTTGGCTACACAGCAGCAAGGAGCTGATGAGAGGATGAGAGAGTAATGAGTAGAGGGGAAAAGGGACAGGGGTTGAGCAGCAAGAGCTGTGCTGGAAACAGCCAAGAGAAAATGAGGCGTTTAGGATGATGCTACATGTCAATTATTCTGATTCTGAGGAATGGTTTAAGGCATGCCTTTCATACAGTCTAGCTTCTGGCTTTCTCTCATATATTTCCTGCCTTTATGCCTTTCCCCAGTGAATTCTTTTTCCAGTTCAAAATTGATTTCCTCTTGTGAATTTTTTTTTTGTTATTTTTTCAAAGTTCTCCTGGGTTAGGGTCCCCCCTCTCTCTTTTGCGCCCAGTAATCCACATGACATTCAATTCACCCTAGCAAAGTTTACCAATTCTGTGTCTTTCTACCCTGAATGTTCTGTGCTAATTTATCTCTCTTCTCCCGTATCATGACTATATGTCCAGACAGTTCTTTAGGCAAAACTATATTCTATTGATCTTCAGGTCCCAGCACTTAGCTTGGTGCCCAGAATCTTTAATATACATTTTTAAAAATTTGATAAGAACAGATTTAGTCTGTTATTATTTTATCTTTGTCATCTAATGGTTTTGTTAGGATCATTACAGAACACATCTCTCTTGACCCCAAATCCATGCTACTAATAGCTAGGAGCATAAGTCCGACACCTTCTCTGTTCCCTCAGCTATTGGTCTAGTATTGAACTAGATGCTGATGTCTTCAAGTTATGCCTAACTATGTATGTCTTATTTTGACCCTTATCCTTTCCAAAAAAATAATGCCTCCATCAGGTTTCATGAACTTCCTTTCCTGGATAAGTATAGCTGCCAGCCCTCAGCGAAGGAGCCTCTCTTTACAACAAATGGAGACCATCACAGAAAATCGTCACTGGACATAATACAGAGATCAATGTGTTGTGAGGAGACCGTCCCTAGTGGATACATCTACATCACACCTTCTGCTAGGGGAAGACCTGGGAAGAAGGGCTGGGAAGATTGTAGGAGTCAGGAAGTATGCTGTGAAATGTCTCTCCTAGCAATGAGTGCATGAAAAAGCCCAGAACAATGGTCACATCAGTGGATTCCTTGGGAATTTTATTGAGTCCACAATTAGACAAAGGATTATAGGCAACTAATGAATTCTGGGAAAATAAAAAGTAGCTTCTCCCAGGAATAAGCCTCTTGATTAGCTGTCAAATGCAAAGTGGCCATTAAAGACACAAATGACCAAAAGCAGACCCAGGAGGTTGCATATATATGTGTATATATATGCACATATATATGTATATATATATGTACATGTACATATATAGATATATATGTATATATTGCACATATATGTATATATATTTATATATAGGCACACACACACATAACAACAAGAATAAAAATATGCTATCAACTTGACAGTTGGGGTACAAGGGAGAAGTCCAAGAAAAGTAGCTGGGAGTGGCAAGAAGGAGGATAGAAAAGTAAAGTGATAAAAATATTTTTTAAAAATCAAAATGCCATAAGTAAGTCTATAGCCGTAAGACACTAAACTTAAAAGCGAAGTGTCTCATGTCTTTTCCCCTTAGTAATTGAACTAAAATTCATACTAATGTTTAAATATTTTGGGGTTAGGATGATTCAGAATCAGATATATTTCTTTGCCCCAGGGATTCGCCAGTGTTAGGGATTTTGAGCCACTGGGCAATCTAGGGGTGAAAGGGAAGTTCAAAGCTGCTGCTCTGTGAGAATGGGCAGCTGTAGGTCGACCTGTTCTTTCAGTTTTGCACACTGGACTTTCCAGCCCGAGTGTGTTTGGAAACAAGCAGAATTCACAGGCTGATTTCTGGGGCTCTCTTCCTAAGTGCCTATGATAAGAGTCTCTGACTTCTGACAGAATCACCCCTGTTTAATAGTCCACCCAAATGACAACTATTTACTCAAACTTTCTATGGTTCCTTCAGTCAACCACGGGTGACTGTTATGTTTGAATCTAATATGTTACCCACGGGCTCTCATGTTTGGATGCTTGATCCCCAGGTGGTGGAGCTGTGTTGGGAGGCTACGGAATGTTTAGGAGATAGAGCAGAAGTGGATCAAGCTTTTGAAGTATACTCTGTAAGGCTTAGCCCCTGGTTCGAGCCTTACTCTCTGTTGTCAGTTTCATCTCTATGTGAACAACCGCTGCCATGTGTTCTTGTTGCCACAGATGGAGCTTGCTTTCTCCCTGACTTTTGCCTCCATGACAGACTAAAATTCTCTGTAACCATGAGCCAAAATAAATCTTTCTGGTCCCCCAGGAAGCATTGAGGTTTTGTGCTTAGTCCTGTGTTGGAGCCTGGGGTAAATGATTATACTCACCTCCACCATGTGCAGTCGGCCCAGAAAACCATCCAATCGCTCAAAGACCAGAGACGCTTGGAAATCCCATGCCCTGACTTCAGAGTCCTCCTTGAAGTAAGTATGGAGGTGCTCCCTTCTGTCCTGAAATGCCTGTTTGAAGAAGCTTAAGGTATCTGAGACCACTTGCAGTTTTTTCTGACTCTCTTCCACCTCACTTCTCAGGAGGTCTTCCAGGCTGAGGTAGTTAGAGGCCTGGGAGGTAAATAAATTAGTATCTATAAGTATGGTGGCAGCTACAGGATAGCCCATAACTATGTCAACACTGTCTTAGAACCAAATAATTGCCCATGTAATATTTTTCACAAGTACAACACAGAAAACTTCTCCCCAAGCTTCCAGTTCCACAGGTGACCTTGGACCAGTGTTTAAATCCAACAATCTATGTGTTCCTTCAGTCACAGTGTGCCTTTGAACCACACTGTGATTTGACAAGTGGTTGACTGGTCAGATACCAGGAGGCACCATGGCCCTTGGGTGGGTCAGCCTGGACCTGGACAGGTATCGATCCCAACATGCTCTTCTGCAACTTAATGTCTTCGACAGCAAAATAATTTGAATGGAAGAATCAGTTGGGTCATGTATATTTCTCTCTCTTTAAGAGACTTGAACCGAAGACCTTGGAAGCTAGGCTACTGGACATTCCCTGTCACCAACCCAGGGAGCAGCAGAGAGTACTGGGTTTGGATGGTACCAATCTGAAACCACAATGTAAGTCAGTCTGTCCTGGGATTTCCAAAGCACAGGAGCTAATAGTGTTCTCTGTTGATGCTCTATTTTGTCTCCTTGTACTTTCAGCTAAAAGTCCACATCAGTAGTGATGGTAACATACAGATACATGAGACAAACACTCCAGCTACAAGTGCTGCTTTGGGTGAGCCAAGTCCTGAACCTTGACCAACATCTTTAAGTAAGTACTAAATCCCAAGACCCTTCTTGCTCCCTCATCTGATGACTGACTAGGACTATAAACGTAACACCACTTTGTAGCCTCAGCATGCTCAGAGGATGCCAGTTACTGTGAGCCATTCTATGAGGTTGTCCTTTGTTTTCTAAGGGTTAGCTGTCCTTCGGTGCCAAAGAGAAGTCAATATGGAGGAAAGGCCACCCAAACCAAGGCTTCTAGTTCCACTTACAGGTACATTCTTTAAGATTTGCACTGTCTTAGCACTGCAGGAATCCCTAAAGGGAAGCAGGAAAGCCAGTATGATGGTATACATCTGAATTCCCATCTGTTTGGGAAGCTGAGGTAGGAGGATTGCAAGTTTAAGTTTAAAGCTGGGCTGGGAAATATAACGAGGTCATGTTTCAAAATAAAATTTAAAAATATGGGCCTTGGGTTTAACCATCAGCCAAAACCAAAACCAAACCAAACCAAAACAAAACAAAACACCACCATCAGCAACAAAAAGCAGAGGAACAATCTGAGCAGGCCAAACAGCAGCATCTTGAAAGTCCATGGTTAAACTCTTTGAGCATGTGCAGGACAAAGACCTCACTGTCATTGTAACACTGAAGCCTCCCACCAACCCCTGTAACACAGTTCCTTGTTGGTGCACCATTATGAACAGGACAATGAGGCACCGAGCAGGTAAGTGGCTTGTGTTAGAACACATGGATCACATGTGGTAAGTAAGAAACAGAATCCCTTGACTTCAAAGGCTTATATCTTATTTACTAGACTCTGCTGGTGACATAATACCAATCCCTCACACAGATCACAAGGGAGGTTGCAATTTACCAGTCCTACCCCAGGGCTTAGACAGAAAGTAAGGAAAGGCTAGGCCACCCCAGTGTTAGCAGTAAGGAAAGCCTCTTTATGAACTTCTGGTTTGTGAAAATATAAAATTCAAGTGAGAGAATTCTTTGGGCCATAATTACTTCTGTGCCTAGGGAAATGCACGCTTTACTCTTCCATATGCCTTTGTGCCAACCAGCCCCTGGGGAGAAGTTCCTGGGATGCACTGATCAGCTCACCTGCTGGATAAGGAGGTTGCAGATTTCCTGGAGCAGCACTGTGAGTCTCCCAGGGGAGCGGTACCACTTGCTGGTGGCCCAAATCAGACAGACCACATGGAGCAGAGGCCGCAGCCTGCCCTTCACCTTGGGAAACTCCACATTTTCCAGGATGTCCAGATGTTGCTGGAGTGGTAATAAGTGCACATGGATGTCCTGGGCCTCTGACAGGGCTGGAAGGAATCAGAGATGGTCAGCTATCCCTGCTGGGGCACCACCTACCTCATGGAGCCCCTGTGTCTGGAAAGCTAAGAGTTGGCAATGCCAAGGCTACAATCCATTTCTGACCTGAGAAGAAAGCTAGAAGATGGGTTCAGAAAGCTTCCTCTATAGAAAGTCTGAAACCCAGAGCACTCTGAAAACCTAGAATGATGGACTAAGAAATTCTCTGACAACATTCTTGTACCAGGACTTCTTCCTGGCTTTCCCAGCCTGTCTTGGTTATGGTTTCTCTTTCGGTGATGAAATACCATGGCCAAAGCAATTTGGAGAGGAAAGGGTTTATTCGACTTATGCTTCCATGTCACAGTTCATGGTTGGAAGCTGACAGGATGGGGACTCAAGCAGGGCAGGAACCTGGAGGCAGGAACTGATGCAGAAGCCATGGAGAAGTTCTGCTTACTAGTGTGTTCCACATTCCTTGCTCATTCTGCTTTCTTATAGTCCAAGGATGGCCCCACCCGCAATGGGCCAGGCACTCCCCAACCAATCACTAATTAAGAAAATGTCCTACAGGCTTTCCTACAGTCTAATCTTATAGAGGCAATTTCTCATTTAAGGCTCCTTTCTCTCTGATGACTAGTTTGTGCCAAGTTACCATAAACTAGCTTAGCACCCAGTCTGCAGCTCCACTTTAGCAGATCCTCTACCTTGATGAATGCTAATGACTTTGATGCTGCTTTCACAAAGATAACACGGAGGCAGCTGATGGGACAAGTGTAAAAAGCAGAAGAGTATTCCTTTACACACTGACCAGGCACCTCTCAATTCCATGACTTAGGACACGTTTAACATCAGCCTCAAAAGTAGACTGTTCTGGAAGGTAATTTCATGAGTCCTCATGGGAACAGGAGGCAGTGTAAATGGCCTCTTCCTGGAGAATGACACTGTGCCAGGACTGTACCATTCAGTTAGTAAACAGCAGTGTCTCCGGTGAGATTTTAATAGAAACTTTTGTGAGTGGGTGCTTATGAAAGAAAAGTCACAGGGGATGGGGGAGTGGTGTGGCCTGAAGATGGCAAGCTGCTGCTGGTTTTCAAAGCCAGAGAGCTGTTCTGCCACCACTCTTGAACACGACTCTGAGGGAGAAGCCTTCAGCAGTCATCCTGTAGTAACTGACAGGGAAATGTGGGAACACTGCTAGCACTGACATGTACATAGCAACTCAGACTGAAGCAAGACTGGAGGGAATAGCTGCAGACATTTTCCCCCGGGTGGGTGGTATCTATGAGAGTGGGTAGACTTAGGTCATATTATATGGATGAGGCTCCATGTCTACCCAAAACGAAGCAAACCCAAAACACCCCTGATTTAGCTGCAACCTTCAATCGATCAAAAATTTTTCTACCACTAGACATACGGCATCCTTCAAGACTTAGATAGTTCTCTAGGTTCACTGTGTAACTCCACCAGCCCTGATTGCCTGGATAAGAGGAGTAGTACCCCTGTTAATTCTTCTGAGCCTCTGGTTCAATTGCTATAAGGCCCAAGGGACAGAGGATATATGGCTATGGGTCCTTGTACTTTATATCTTAAGAGGTTTGAGTCAGTCAAATGACAAGGCACTTGGATAATTCTGTGTGGGAGGTGGACAGTCAGTATTAGAACCATTGACTTGGGGCAGAGGACCTTAATATCCAAGAGCCATTCTAAAGAGCATGGGCCCTGGATTCACACGTGTTGTAGAAAGCCAAGGTTGAGACTCCTGCATAGGGTAGAAGAGGCTGAGGCGTATGCACAGGAGTCTTCTCTTTGTCAGCCTGTGTAGAGAGCCTTTAAAACTCACTTTCTTTACACAACTGGACATCTGGACAGCCACTTGATTGTTTTAAGACAGTAATATTTGGGAAAGCATGGGTTGCTCCCTAGCTCAAGCAAGCAGTGATCACATTGACTGAAAAAAAATGAAGCTAGGTAGAACTAGGATTATGCCTTGTTCCATTGTTGTTGTTGGGTTTGGTTTTTTTTTTGTTTGTTTAAAATATGTATTTTCCTCAATTTCTGAAGGATGCTGATTGCTAGCTCCACTTGGATTCCCAAAGACAACAATTCTCAGTATGAATTCCTGCCCATTGAACAAGCCTTTCATTCAGTTACAAAGCCCCCCCTCAAAAGTACGATTACCACACCATTGGGGATATCCTATTGGGCCAGTCATTGTTGTGATTAGTAGGTTTACAGGTGGATTATAACCAATCGCTCTTCTCCCTTGGCAGCTTGCATAACACCTTCAGATATCACTAATCCACAGGGTCAGTTCTAGCTGGATTCTTCCAAACCTTCTGTCCAAACTGTATCCTGCCTTCAGCAATAGGGTTTTACCTTCAAGTTTTGGGAGGCAAGCAAAGGTAATGGTAATAGTATATATTCTTTGGGGAATCTCTTGAACCCAACCAACAACTCAGAGATTTTTCCCATGCCTGTTAGATAGCTATAGCTCCTGTGGGGAGAATTATCACCCTAAATAGTATAATTCATATATATATATATATATGTATATATATATATATATATAAATGAATTATATTCATTTATTATATACATGTATATGAATTTCATACATTATAATACATATCATAAAATAATGTTTATTTTATGTTTGAAAATCTTAAATGTTTGAAAAATGGCTTTTCAAACATTTAAGATTATTTCCTTTTCTTTTACCCCTCTGAATTACCCTTTCTTTGCTTCTGCACTTGCACTGGGTCGTAGACTCATATCTAAAGACTCGGTACTAGGAGCCACAACTTGAGAGAACATGCTGAGTTTCTTTTTGGATCCAGGTCAATTCATTCAGTGTACTTTTTAGCTCCAACCATTACCTGCAAATTTTACAATTTACTGTACTTCACAGGTATATAGGATCCCAGCGTGTATATGTAGCACATTTTCATCAGCTTAGGGACATTTGGGTTCCTTCCATTCCCTAACGACTCTGAATAGAGCAGCAATGAACACGGCACTTGTCTGTAGAGTAGGATGTCATGTCTTTTGCACATATGACAGCAATGGTTTAGTTAAGCCATATGGTCTATTATTTATAGAGTTTTTGTTTGTTTTTGAGACAGGGTTTCTCTGTGTAGCCCTGGCTGTCCTGGACTCACTCTGTAGACCAGGCTGGCCTAAAATTCACAGAGATTCACCTACCTCCCTGGATTGAAGGTGTGTGCCACCATTTTTAGTGTGTGGCTATTTTTAGCTTTTAAAAGAGTTCTCCACACTGATTATTGAAATGGCTTCAGTAGTTTGCAGTATTGAAGTATGCTCCTCTCCCCACAGCATCTTTCTCCATTTGTTGTTTTGTTGATCTTTGCACTCTGACTGGGGTGAGATGGAATTTCAAAGCAGTTTTATTTTGCATTTCCCTAATGGTTAAGGATGTTGAACACTTTTAGAGATATTTCTTTTGAGAAGTCTCTGTTCAGTTACAGAGTCCATTTTTCATAGGGTGGGTTGATTTCTAGATTCTTTGTTTTGTGAATTCTCAACATATTCTGCAAATTCATCGTCTAGTGAATGTCTAGTTGATGAAGATTTCCTCCCACCCCATGGGCCTTCTCTTCACTTAATTGTTTTTTATTTGTTTGTTTGTAGGTTTTTGTTTTGTTTTGGTTTTGGGGTTTTGATTTTTTGCTGTACAGAAGCTTTTCAATGTAATGAGGTCCTATTCCTTAACTGGTCACTTTACTTCCTGAGTGAATGTTGTTCCACTCAGAAAGTCCTTTTCCATGCCTACATCCTGGAGGGTATTGCTTATGTCTTCTTCTGGCAGCCTCAATGTTTCAGGATTCATACTGAGGCCTCTTGTCCATTTGCAGTTGATGCTTGTGCAGAGTAATAGATACGGGCCTCCTTTCATCCTACTGTGGACATCCCGTTTTTATAGCACCATTTGTTAACAATGCTTTCTTTCCTCCAGTGTGTATTTGGGGCACCTTTGTCAATATGAGATGGCTGTAATCATGAGTGCTCATGCTTGTGTTTTCTGTTTGTTGTGTTGTTCTATGTGTATGTTTTTATGCCAGTCTCATGCTATGTTTATTATTATAGCTTGAAATCTGACATGCCATATTAGTATGTGTGTGTGCGCACGTACACACATATATATGTGGCATAGGCACAGGTACAAGCAAGAGCCAGACGTCAAATGTATTGCTGTATGAATCTCCATCCTTTTCCCCTTGAGACAAGGTGTCTTACTGGATTGAAAAATTTCCTTTCAACTAGGATGGCTGACCAGAAACTCTTGGGCTCTGTATTCTCTGCCCAGAAATGCTGGGTTTATAGGTACTCATATCTACAGCCAACATTTATATGGGTGCCAGGGTTTGAACACGGGTCCTCATGCTTGCAGAGAAAGTGATTGTCCTGAGCCACCATTCATTCCACCTGCCTATTTTAGATTTTGTATAGTTTTATGTTGTTGTACTAGATTCATTTATTTAAATCTTTACAGGCATATGCAGGGTTTTGCTGGTACAGCCTCAATACCAAACTATAACGGAAATGCTTTTATGTATCCATTTGCTAATTTATGATATAAATATTCACATATGTGAACTATGTTCGGTTTTAAGCTGCTCGCTTATCTGATTACTTCTTGGGGTGTATGGGGCGGGAAATTAAGAGAGATGTACAGAAGAGTGGGCCAGCCCTCTGTGGCTCCAGCGCAGCACAGGGCTTTGGCTTCTTCCCTGGCATTCTGCCTTCAAACATTTTTGGTTTGAGCTATGACTTCATTGTATCCCCACTGCCCTTTCCACAAATAGTCACTGGGAAGAACTAACTAGAGGAGCTGATTAGATAATGAGGGCTCCTCCCTTGTGGCTAGGATTAAAGACTTCTTGTGCCATTCTGCTAGCCTGCCTTCCACTTTCATATGTGAAGACAGAGTATTTTCGCTCTGCACCCGCACAGGATGCAGCAACCAAGTGCCATCCTGCAGGGGGAGAGCAACTCTTACCAGACAACTGATCTCCTTGGTTATAGTCTTGATCTTCTCAGCCTCCAAAGCAGTGACAACTAAATGACCCAGTGTGTGGTGGCTGTTAGAGAAGCATAGGTACACCAAGACAATTGGAGACCAGGTTGTTCTGTGTCAACCGTTCCTGATAGTGACCAGCAAGAGAACTCTCAAGATATCCTTGCCTCCAAGAGGAGACATTCAACTCTACCTGCTGTTTTCCAAGCATCTTCAACTTCTAATCAATTCACTTTCCAGTCATATCTGTTCTCACCCTTCATCCTTAGTTCTCTGACCTGTGCTCACACCCAGATACTCTGCTTCCTCTATCACTCTTTAGTCCGTACAAAGCCAATGAACTGGCCAACTGTGACTAATAAGAATGATGCACCCACTGTATCGACGCAGGATAAAGAAAGCCAGATGTTCTGAAATTAGATTAGACGTGATAAAAACCGGTCAATAGCCTTTTACACCTCTTTAGTGGTGTAGGCTCTGCCAAATTCCTGACCAAGGCTCTCCCTAACACCTCTAATCTAATTTTCTTTTTCTCTCATCATGAGAATTAAATTACATATTTAAAAGACTTCTGATGCTGCTGTACTGTATGTTTGATACTATCATAGTGCTGTTTGTTCTTCAAATATCACTCCCAGGGTACAGTGGATTGGAAAGAAAGGTGTTTTGTTTGTTTGTTTAAAGCTGGCCTACAGAAACAAATCTTTTCTAACCACTAATGCATATGACCAGTGAGTTTCCTAAGAAACTAGTGTCAGACATACATGCGTGTATGAAGTAACCAGTTCAGAGCACTCTCTTCCTTTATTCTCTGTTAGCTGAGCTCTAAACATTAGGCATTTGCATGTTATATGTGTCATAGATGTGCTGTGCATACTGTAGCACTGCTTCCCCAGGGAAAACTCCCACATAAAATAGATAAAATTATAATGATTTCTTGAGATCCATAGGAGGATCTGTTTCAGGTCCCCCCTGCCAATACCCAGAGCCATAAACGCTCAGTCCCCTTGTATAGAAGACTGTGCTATTTGTGTATAACCTAGACACACGATGATCTATATTTGTATTGTTGGTTTTTCGAGACAAGCATCTCATTGACCTCAAATTTGAGATCTCCCAGCCTCAGCCTTGTAGGCACTGGGATTTACAGGTAAACACCACTATGTCTGTCCTTCCTGCATTCGTGAAATCTGCTCATTCTAACTAGTAGACTAGAAATGCTATAGAGAAAGCTATGAACTATGGTATTTAGGAAATAACAACAGTAAATAAATCTATGTTTTTGGTATAGAACAAAATGAAAAGCATGGTCAATTGAGTCCATGAAGACTAACCCACAGATGTGGAGGGCTGATTGTATATAAAATGAAAACTTATTTCAACCAATAAGTAGAAAAATGGTATAATTTGTGGAAACAGGGCAGTTTTAAAGTCATTTTATAAAACACTTGTCCAGTTGTTTCTCAAATCCAAGATGGTATACCATAACAAATTCTGGTGGTACCTGCGTTTGTAAACTGAAGCTCAAATTAGAAGCACACATAACATCCCTGGGACATAGTACCTATGGAGAAAGAGGGAATTGAAGATTCAACAAACATCTTGTTCAAGGCAGCTGTACCTGCTGGCTCAGGAGCCACTGTAATGGCTTGTGGGGCCAGGTAGACCTCAAGACTCTACGACAGCTCTTCTCTGTTGTATCGATCAGTTTAAAACCCCAGCATTGAAGCTGGGTGTGTTAACTCATGCCTATAATTCCAGCACTTAGGATTCTGTAGCAGGAGATTGGAGTTCAAGGCCAGCCTAGGCTATATTACTAAGCTCAAGGCCAACCTTAGGTAACTAGAATGATGCTATCTTAACAACAACAAAGATACACACAAAGAAAGGAAGAGAGAAAAGATACTTTGTTACTGATCCTTTTATTCCCAAGGGTGGAAGAACGGAGTAAGATGACAGAGTGGTCAGCTAGTGAGCTCTGGATATAAGACACCACCCTTGTTAACAGAACTAGGAGACTTTGATTAGGTTTATATTTTGGATCTGCATGGAACAGAGTATTTAAAAAAAGTTCTGGGAGAAGAAAGTACTTGAAAATCACTGTTTGGATTAAGTTTAATTCTTATGAAATTGAAAAAAACTTTAAAAGCACATTTTGGCCTTCAGTACTAAGAGCAAGGAGAGGTTTAGTAGAAAAGTATGGGGTGGGGGTGGGGAACAAACACACCAGAAAGGGGAGAGAAAACCCTGGGAAAATGCGCCTACGTCTTGTCATAGCCCTTGCCAGCTATGCAATTTTAACAAAGGCTGATCTTGTCTGGCACTCAGAGGGACAGGAAATTGCAGTCCCATCTGAACAGAAAAACCTGAATGGGGTTAGAAACAGACAGGAGATTTCTCAAGATGCTAAGGGCAGTGCAGAGGGACCTGACCTCCAGAGGTGAGATGTCACCTCTGTCACTGCATGTATACATAGCTTGGTGCAGCTGATAACATTCTCCCTTCTAGATTATCTAGCAAGCTCTGAGGGAAGTAAGGAAGCGGGCACAGCAGAGCCAGAGTTCCAACCATGGAGAGGTTGTGTGGCTTATCAAAGGCAGGTGACCTACAAACCCAGCTGCTTCCAGATTTGCTGTTCCTGCCACCATGCTGTCTTGTGGCAGATAAGAAGGTAACAAGGATGTAAAGATGCTGACATCACAGAGAGAAGTAGACAAGCCGCTAATGAAAACTTTGAGCCCAATAGATTTGTGAAGTCACTTGCCGGTCCTCACCTGCTTCAATGTCTCTGAACATGGCTTTGAAAGCTGGCAAGTAGCTGCTCTGAAGTTTGTCCAGGAGTTCAGCCATGCCCCTCACCTTGACTGTCATTAGTTGATTATAAATATGTTCCAGGTCCTCACACCTGCAAAGCCCAGGAGGGGAATGCACGTGAGCACAGAGAAACGCTGTCACACTGTGATGCCCCACTCTCCTGCAGGCAGAGAAGAGCCCTACCTCGGGTGCTCACACAGAGACTGAGCTCCATCCCCAAGAACCCAACTCAGACAACTGTTTCAGAACAGTGAGGACAAAGCCAGAGTCAGGAACAAAGGCTCAAAGCTCCAGGAACACTGCTGTGACCAGACCAGCTGGTGACCCAAAAGCTTGGCAGCTGGAGGTCATTAGTTCTTACAGCAAGGTTGGGACAGGGAAACAGAATCATTGTTGAAGTAGGACATCTAGAGAAGGGCCTCAGCATAGGTCAGGAAATGGTCAGAAACCGGGTGACCATGGGCTTCTCAGCATGAAAGGGCAAAGAGGGCTGGAGCCCTACAGGACAGCTGGTCCTATGGATATGACACAGACACTCTGTTCTAAGTAGGGTCAGGGACATCTGCCTCCAACATCTGCCTGTCTCCTCCAGAAAAGAGTGACCAACACAATGATAAACAGGAGCAAAGACATGGAGGGTAGGAAGGGAAGTAGTCAGAAGCAAGAGTTAGGTAATTCTCATCACCCTTTGGGGGAAAACAGTGGATGCTAATGATGAGCTGAGACCCAGGACAGGCAGTTCTGTGGCCAATGTCCAAAATCCTTTCTCCCCCAACCCCCCTCCCCAGATCCTTACAGAGGTATATATATCTAACCTTGGATGTCCAAGAAAAGGGAAACAGAAATTAGAATAAATATACAAAGAGTCTGGGATGGAGAGACAGCTCAGTGGCTAGGAGTACTGACTATTCTTTCAGAGGATCCAGGTTTGCTTTCCAGCACACACATAGTGATCCTCAACTATTTTTAACTCCAGTTTCAGGGGACTGGACAACTGTGATCCACATACATACATTCATTCATAGAAAAAATGTTAAACATCTCAACAAAAGGAGCAAAACCAATCTTTTAAGTCTCCATTCAATTATATACACATTGTTGAAACATCCTTGACATTTTCTGACAGTGTCCCAGAAAGTAAGAGTGTCTACTGAGTCTCAGGGAAAGAATGTGTCCCCAGTTCACATGAGAAATGGTACTGAGCCAAAGATATCCAGTTGTCAGCCCTAGGGAGGATAAGAAAGAGACGCGAGGAGGTGGGACCAGAGTCAGTGGTAGCTCCCTAAGGCCAGCCCTGGCTTTCTCTTCAGTAAACAGCTCTCTCCCAACATCTGAGCATGTGACTCCCTGCCTACCTGCTCTTCCAGAACTCCAGCTCCACCTTGGGGGTAGGATTTTCCCCTTGTACGAGTGCTTGAGAAGACTCCCTCTTGAGTACCACCTGGATTTGGTGGCTCCATTTGATCACTGCAGACTCCACGGCATAGACAGTTGACTTGTCTATAGAATCCAAGCTGCAAAAGACAAGAGGAATTCCCCCCAGTGTGCGTAAAAAGAATTTAAACCTGGTGTATTCACCCGTCCTCTGTGGCTATAACAAAATTCCCCAGGCTGGGAAACTTACAAAAAAAAAGTTCATTTAGCTCATGCTTTGGAAGGTCAGAAGTCTATGACAAGGTGCACGATATGCTGTGGATGGCACTGTGGTGGGAATAAACTCAAGGAGATTCACACAGCAACAAGGGAAGCAAAAAAATAGGCAGGGCTAACTTTGCCCGATTATAACAGGTTAATCTGGAGGGAGCTGAGGGTCTCCAGGATTTACATTAGTCCTCTCTGAGGGACTGCTCCCAATGACCTAACTGCCCTGTACTAAGCTCCAAGTCTTAAGGATCCCACTACCTCCCCACAGAGCAACACTGAAAAAACAAAATGCCAATGCACAAAACCTTAGGGGAACAAACTTAACCTAATACAAAAAATACTCCTGGGTGTTCTCTAAAAGAGAACCTCCAGTCTTTTAAAATAGGCAGGAAATTCCACCTAACCTATGAATCCTTTTGTTTTTACAAAGTGTGTCTGTGTGTTTGTCTGTCTGTGTATGTATGCACATGATCATGTGGATGTGTATATGTTGGTGCCTTGCCGGTGCACATGAATATGGAGGCCTGAGGTTGCTATCTAATGTCTCTGGCATCTTTCTGCCTTGTGTTTTTGCTACGGGGACTCTCACTGAGCTTGGAGTTCATTGGTTTGGCTAGGCTGGCTGGCCAAGGAGCTGCAGTGATTCATCTGTCTACAACTCACTTATCCCCCAGTGCTGGGGTTACAGGTACACAATTTCATGCTCAGTGTTTTGTGGGTCCTAGAGATCTGAACTCAGGTCCCCATGCTTGTACGCCAGGCATTTTACCAACAGAGCCCTCTCTGGGGCCTTTAACCTATGAATTCTACCCCCTCCCCTGTAATAGACTCTTTTAAAGCACATTAGCAAACTGCTTAGATCCTTTCTGGGGAAACATGCTTACTCTTGTATATATTCAGCATTATCTGTACAGTCCAGGGTCCACCGTTACTCTGAAGACTTAATCTAAGACCTTTAAATGGTACACACTCTTGTCAGTGAATGAAACATTGAGAAGCTACCCAAATGTCCATCCCTGCCTTGAATATCACCAATATGCACTCCCTGCATAGCACAGAAGCTGACTCTTTGGCTAACTAGCTCTTCCAGGAGACAGTTTGACGCATTTACCTCCCCAGGACTTACCAGGATTATTCCATTCTGTCTTTAGATTTCCAACAAAGAATGGAATTCCCAAGTATTCCCCTTCAAACATACACACACACACACACACACACACACACACACACACACAAACACAAACCCACACACACACACACTAACACATACATACTCCATATATATATATATATATGTGTGTATATATATATATATACAAGCATGCATACACACAGCATACATACACACTCCATACACATACCCAGATAACACAATAATAGTAACTGCATATTCACTTTAAATAAATTAAAATAAAACTTGGACTGGCTCCTCTTCAGGGTCTTAACAGGAAACTGTATATGCCAGGCAATAGGGACTCAGTAATGGAGAAAGGAAATATATAGATGTATAGATGATATTTTTACACTGGGAACTACCTCAACTTAATGTGAAATTCATATTTGCTCAGAAATGATACAGCACAAGTGATTATGAAAGGTATTAAAAGAAAATGCTCTCTTCCCCCAAATGATGCAGCCTGTGTGGAAATTATCTAAGATGAACAAAAGAAGACAGACTCAGCAAGGATTGCATACATGAGCTGAATGTTATTAAGGTATGGTATAGCAGAGCTGGGGAAAAGGGAAAGATTAATTGTATTTATTTTGAAAATTAGACATTTTTATTAATCTACAGTAAGTTTTCCAGTTAAGTAGGATGCTACTTCAAATTACATACTGATATAAATTATTTCCCACATAAAACTACTGAGAAGTATGTTGTAATTGTATGCTTTACTTATTCTTCGGGTACATCATGGCTCCTGATCAACACAATGACAGCCAGACCACACTAATGCAGGAAGATGACCTATTGCCACAAATGCATAGAAATGCTGGGTAAAAATGTAAGAAACAAATATTTACATACAAAGTCTCGATTGAAAGGGAAAAATACTCCTGGGTACAAAGACAAAGAACACCCAAAGCTGGAAGAGTTGAGAGGAACTAGATAAAAAACATAACATTGTAATGCAGAAGATCTGGGGTGTTGGCCCAGGATTGTTACCCTACCCTTGGGAATGTTGAGGGAAGAGAATCTTGAGTCTGAGGCCAGCTTGTGTTATGCATAAAATCCTAGGGTGGCTTAGGACAGAGAATGAGAGCCAGTCTCAAATAAATAAGTAACAAAAATAAAAAAATCATAAAAAATGGAGGCTGCAGTTTTAATGTCCATTCAGGGGCAGTAGACATTGATTCCCCAGTAGAGCCAGATTTGTCTGGACTTGAGGTTAAAAGAAAAAAAAAAACTAAAAAATCTCCAGGGTGTGAAAAGTCTACAGCTGCCGGGAAATGGAGACTGGAATGGCAGTAAGAGCCTGCAAGCTAGAACTGAGGCATTGCATACTGGGGAATGCAGGTAAGAGCTGTAAAGGCACTGGACTGGCTGTCAGTTGGACATTGGCCACATCTCGGGAACTCTGAAAACACCATGGTTGATCTGAGTTCTGAAATGATTTGGGTAAAAAACTGCCACATTGTTAAGAGAACCTTTGGAGACCTCAAGCAGTAAGACTGGGCAAGGGGCATAATCTGTGTGAATACACAGTCCAAGAACATTGGCAGAGTCAACAGTGGGCTTGTCTGTGGACTGAGATATGCAAAGTCAGGAAGAGAAAAAGCCCTGGGGAAGATGCTAAAAAATGAAACAGTTTCTCTGCCATGGCCAAAGCCTATGGGTTGATAGTACTTACATTGGCTCACTATGGCCATCCACAAACTCTACATTTTCTGAGCCAACTGGAAGAGGCAGCAAGGTTTTCCCCTTCATGTGCTCAAAGATTACCAGGAGGTCAGACTGCAGGGTGTGGGCGTGATGCCTGATGTCTTGACATACCATGTGGGTCCAATCTAGATGGTTCTTTTCATTGGCCAAGACAGGAATAATGACCTGAAAGAGAGAGAGAGACACCAAGAAAGCAAGAGGATTGCAAATTCAAGCCAACCTGTGCTATGTAGTGAGACTTTGTCTCAATAGGAAGAAGAACTCAAATGGAATTACCTCGCATGGGTAGATAATGTTGCGTTCAGAAGTCGCGGGTTACTTAACCCCGATATCCTAGTACATGGGATACTACTCTATGATCTACTGGGGAAAGAGCCTCCAAAGGCTCTCAAAACAATACAGTCTATTGTCACTGCTTTGGACTGCTCAACAAAACTAGGCAGTAAGATCCTATTGCTGAAGACAACACCTACATTGGATATAGGACATAGGAAAATCAAACAAGAACTGAACTAGATAGTATTATTGAAAAGTACTAGGCAAACTGTTGAGGAAGAAAAGTTATCAATAATTTAACCCAGATGTAGATACTGTGTATCACAATACCGACTTGCCAGACAAAACATACCCACTGATGGAATTGTAAACCTGGTGAAATGTCCAGGGCTGCTGAGGTTATTAGTCCTATGGGAGAATCTTTCTGAAAAATGTTCATGTTGTTAAATTGTCTTGTATAGTAGGGTCTGAAGGAGAATATTCCCCATATGTTCATGTTTGAATTCTTTGACTCCCCCCCCCCCCACACACACTGGTAGAACTGTTTGAGAAGGACTAGGAGGTGTGGCCTGGTTGGAGGGGGTGTGTCACTCAAGGCGAGCCCTTAGGTTTCAAAGACTTGTGTGCCATTCCCGGTGTGCTATTTCTTCCACATGCTTGCAGATGATGTAAGCTCTCGGCTGTTCCTCCCATGCTATGCCTACCTGCTGTTCCACCAGGATGGTCATGGACTACTCATCTGGAACCATAAGCTACCTCCCCATAAGCTCTTACATCTATTAGTTGCCTTGTTCATAATGTCTCTTCATGGAGTAGAAAAGTAATGAAGAGACCTTCTAAACATCCACAGGCTGGTATAGCCATTGGCCTGAGTCAGAAAAGTCTATTGGCAATGGACAATGGTTAAATCAGAAAATCATAACCTGTCAAAATACTCAGAATAAGGGACTGCTGAATACTCAGGTCTATATGGACCATCTCTGTCACCCAAGCCAAGGCCTGGATACTAGAGAGGAGGGGAAAGCAGGACTGTGAGCACCGTAGGAGGGGGCAGAGAGCTGTAAATGCTGTCGTCTGGTTCTGGCAATCATGAACACACAGGAGCTGTGAGCTGTGACCACTTGAACAAGATAGGCACACAGACACATGCATACACACAGACACACACATATGCACACACACACACACGCACACACACACAGAGTCAGAGAGACAGAAAGACAGAGAGACAGGGAGATAGACAGAGAGAAAGGAGAGGGACTGGTTAGGAAGAAGTGGTCGGCAGGTGTAAAAGAAGAACAAGAAAAGTTAATGGAACATATTCTAATAACAGGTTGTATAAATTTAGAATGAAAAACAAAAGAAAAATGGAAAAAACAAAGAAAGACTGAGAAAGGAAATATAACTAGAGAAGGAAGAAAGGGAGGAAGGAAGAAAGGGGAGAGTGGTGAGAAAGCATTTTCAGAGCCCCTTATACATCATTCTTCAGATTGCTGTACTGCAAAGGCTAAGACTAGGGTACAACCTTACATGTTGCCTTGATCTCTGGGGAAGTCAGGGAAGCCCCCAACAGCCTTCCTCCTATTTTCTTTTCATCTCCCCCTTGGAAAATGTCCCCCAAACCAACAGTCCTCAGTAAGAGGGATCAGGTACAGTGGCAGCTTAGCCTTTACTGGAAGGCTTCCCTGGAAATCCCAGGGATTATTCAAACAAGTCAATCACATACTCACACATGAACCAGGGCCACCACTCCATTTTGATACTATAAAATACACTTCCCATAGTCCCCAGTTCACTCTGTTCCCAAAGTCAGCTCCATGTGGTCCTGTGTGGCAGACTGACCTGCTCCTCTCAATGGGAAACATGACAAAAACTGTCCATATCATCTGCTGTGTTGAGAGTCATATGTTGCTCTCTCCACCACTCCTCCCTCACCAGCCCCTCCATCATCATCAGGGTGAATATGAGTGGACTGAAATCATCACAAAAGACAAAAAGTAAAGACTTTCTTTTCTTCAAAACTTTAGCCATTGTTTTTCTATACGTCAATGTTGAGGTATGATAGGTTGCTATGTATTGTAATGCTAAATATTGGCCTCTAAGATCTGGTTGTCCTCAGAGACAAGGAGATCCTCACTCTACACCAAGTGATGCTATGCAACCTTGCTCCTTAATTTAAAACTACTGATTGAGTAAAGATGCCTACAGCATGTAGCTGGGCAGAAGAGAGGTAGGCAGGGCTTTGGTTCCTGAGCTTGGAGTCTGAGGCCAAAACCATGAGGGCAGGAGAGACTAAAGAGGAAGATGCAATGGGGTAGGTGGGTTTTAAGAACATGGCCATCAGGGCAAGCCAGTTGGAGTAGAAACAGCCCAGGCAGAACATGGCAAGTTATATCTTGAGTTTATTGACAGGGACATAGACAAATTAGCATAGAGGATTGATATCTGCCCAGTTGTAGTGTTTGAAGGCTTATCATAAATATGAAGATTTTGTGTCTTTTATTTGGAAACTATTTGATCAAAGGTGGGGTAGAAACCCCCTATTACTATATATCACAACACCTCAAATCCCTACAGAACTCCATCCAAACCTCCCACAAACTTTTCTGTTAGTATACACTTGCCACTCTCTAAGGGATTCGCCAAGATGCCAGACCCTAGGGAAGAATGTGAGATTCTTAAGGATCAACTGAGATTCGGTTTCTGCCTTTGAGATCCTAGACAAATCCTTTTCTTATTCAGCCTTCTACCCTGATTCCAACATAAATGTGACTGAACTTACTGTGTGATCCCTTTTGTAGGGTTGTTTTTTTTTTTTTTTTTTTTTTTTTTTTTTTTTT
>NW_022196911.1:61396042-61422653 GCF_008632895.1 Mastomys coucha
TTGAGCTCTCTAATGATTATGTCTGCTCACTAACTATTTCTAGAAAGGCCAGGCCAGAGCTATCTATTCTGCAGATGCCGGGACTTACTCATCAGCTCTGGATAAATTTTTTTCTTTCTATGATCTCCTAGACCTATTACCTGACTGACACGCCCCTGTCTGTCTGGTGTTTCCATTGTATTATATTAGTTGTTTACTGTAATAGAAAGTGTCTCCTCATCAGCTGTGCTTTGCAAGCTGCTAGTGGTAGACCTTGGTTTTTAAACCACCCTGAAACTTCAAGAGCAGCTTGATTCAGGAGCTCAAATGGCCACGAGGTCCTTCTTCCCTTTTAAATTCTCTCTTCTCTAAATTATTTTGTTCTAAAGTTCTCTCTGGATCTAAGGTGAGTATATTTTATACTCCAAAGATTACACCTTATATACCCTTTAAAGCTCCAGATGAGTGTGAAAGAGATGTGAAAGGACTGCCATTGTGTGGGGGACACCTACAAAGGGACACAGTTTTAGGTGTTTTAGTATGTTATTTAGGATAACATTTCATACGCTAGGCCTTGGGGCACATGCCTTTGATCCCAGCACTTGCAAAGGAGAAGGAGCTAGATTGTAGAAAGTCTGAGGTTTGCCTGGGCTGCAGCTGGGTAGCCCTGTTCCTAAAACAAAAATAAAAAGGATAAGATTTAATAACAACCCCATCAGAGCATATGAGCAAGAGAGAGATGGTTCAAGATACTCACCTTACCCTGCTGATGGGACAGAAACTGGGATTGAACCCAAGGTATGTGTCACTCCAAATCCCACTGTCCAGAGCACAAATAAACAGCCAGCTACTGGAATGGTAGGAAAAATAAGCTGGAAGCAGTGAGAGAAGGAGAGGGGGAGGAGGGGAAGGGGAGGAAGAGGATGAGAGGAAGAGGGGAAGGGGAGGGGGAGGGAGAGAAGGAGGGAATCCTGATAATGCCCCTTCCAAACATTTTTTCCTTATTTCACCCTGAACTGGTACAGTGGGACAGAGAAGATGCTATGATCATAGCTTTTCCTCTCATCAATGCCCTCTTCCCTGTTAAATGCACACATGCTCACAGGTAGGAGGGCTGAGGGTGAAATATAGGTAAGTCTCAGGTAGAAAGCAGTGTGGGTTACAGCAGGTTTATATGAGGTGCACGCATCTACACTCAGAGCAAAAGACATTTTTCTGGCTTTAGTGGTGTGCAGTAAGTGGGGAGAACAGGGGAGGAGGTTAGAAATTAAGTAAGCTACTAAGAAGAAAGGAGTACACAGGCCAAGAGGCCAGATTTTACAGGGATGTGGGATCAGCTTTGGGGTTCAGGACAGAAGTCGATGGGAGGTCTTAAAGATTCCTGATACAGGCTTTGAGAAAAGCCGTTGTGAGTAAGGGACCTGAGGTGTTTTAAAATTATTTTATTTAAGATTTAACCAAATAAACATTTATATAGTACAAGTAGCATGAATCATCTATCCACCCGTACCTCATCCATTCAGTTCCTCAAATATAGATTAGTTTTCCCTTGTTCCCCCTGCTCTCTTCTTTCTCTATACAGAATCTTTTATATAGCCTAAGATGTTCTGGGACTTACTCCATAGTTCTGGCTATTCTCAAATCATAATAACCCTCTTGACTCAGTCTTTCAAGTACTGAGATTTCAGGTACGGAGCAGCAATCTCCAGCTTTCCATTCTCTGCAAATTTGTTGTTTTTTATTTTTATTTTGTATTTTATGTGTATGATTACATTGCCTGCATATGTCTGTGTACCATGTGTATGTAATGCCCACAGAGACCAGAAGATGGTGATAGATCTGTAACTAGAGTTACAGTTGGTTGTGAGCAGTTATATGGGTGCTGAGAATAAAACCCAGGTCCTCTTGGAGAGCAGCCAGTGCTCTTAACCCCTGAGCTATATCTCTTTTGTCCCTCATTTATCTTTTTAACACAAATTATTACATACTATCTATAAACTCTGCACTTAAAAACCCATATTACCACATTATTTACAATAGAAAATAACTAGAATAAACATTTAATCTTAGTTTGTTTTCCATTGCTGTAATAATTAACATGATCCAAAGCAACTTGGGGAAGGACAAGGTTTATTTTACCTTATACTTCTTAGTCACTGTCCTTTACAGAGACCCTCAATAACTCAAGGAATATCTTGGGGGCAGAAATGAAAGCAAAGAATAGGAAGAAGTGCTGCTTGCTGGCTTGCTCTTTATGGTGTGATCAGCCTTTCTTAATATAATCCAGGACCATTTGCCCAGGGGTGGCATTACTCACAGTGAACTGGACCCTCCTACATCAACCAGGAATCCAGAAAATACCCCATAGATATGCCCACAGGATAATATGATGGTGATAATTTGGAAAAATGTGTTATACAGTATAATATATTTGGCCTTCAACAAACAAACAAAAGATCTGTTATATGTGACAACATGAAGAACCAGGAGGGCATTGACTAAGTGAAATGATCCAGTGAATCCTCATTGGCTAAGTGAAATGATCCAATGGATCTTCATTGGCTAAGTGAAATGACCTTGTGGATCCTCTTTGGCTAAGTGAAATGACCCAGTGAATCCTCACTGGCTAAGTGAAATGACCCAGTGGAATGTTAATGATAATGATGGTGCTGGTGCTGCCTCTTAATCTGGGCAAGGAACAAATGAACTGTTGTGGCAGAGGGACATTGGAAAGACAATGGATTGAGGTTCCAGTCATGTGCAGAGAGTGATGTCAGGATATGAGGTGTGGGGATGGAGGGGGGTTCAGGAAGTTGGAAAAGCAGAAGCATTGGTCAGAGAGGGGGGGGTGTACCCATCACAAAGTGGTGAGGAAAAGAGGAAAAAGACTCAGGGAATCCACAGGCCACGTGATTGGAAAACATTTTGATTGTTGAAATGATTAAGTGTTAAGTCAGGAGAAACACTGAAACTCACAAAGAGATAAATGCTACATGACTCCATTTACATAGGTACATGCAGACTAAAGGAGTCACATTCAGGAAGACAATTTGGAGAATGCTGTTTGGGGAGTGTGAAGACAGAGATGTGGGTGTTTTTGGTGAGTTCAATCATGTTGCATAGGAGAGGCCTGGATATGTGTCATACCTGGTATTTGTGCCTGACAACATTGTATTGTATGGTTAGGAACTTGTGGGGAGAAGGATTTTATGTTGTTGTTTTTTTAAAAAATAAAAATAATACTTTAAAGAGTATTCTGTATAAGTATTTCACTGTTTAAATGCCCCATAATTCATTCATTTATTCCTTAACTGAATACTTTTGTCTTCAATCTAAATTTAAAAAAAACCATGGTTTTTGTGCTACATACCTGTACTCTCATCTCTTGGGAAGTGGAGGTGGGAGGATCGGGAGTTAAAGGTCATCCTTAGCTACATAGCAAGTCAGAGCCTGGCCTGGGCTACATGAGACTCTGTCTCAAAAAAGAAAAAAAAAAGGAAAGAGAGAAAATCTCTTAAACTGTTTATTTTATTTATGTATGTATGGTCTATGTGCATGTATGCCACATGTGTGTAGGTTTCCATGGGACACAGAAGGTGTCAGATCTCCTAGAGCTAGAGTTTCAGGCTGTTGTGAGCTTCCTGACTTAGGAGTTGTGAAGCAAACTCTGTTCCTCTGGAAGTGTGCTTTTATAAGCTCGAAGTCATCTCTCCAGCTCCTAAAGTTACTTTTGATTTCTGGACTGGATTTCCTTACTGATTATGCAGTCCGGAGTTGTGCTCCACCATCTACATAGACTAGTTTGTGTCTATCTCTAAGCCTTCAAGAATCATTTTATTTTATTTTATTTTTAAGGCTATATATCTGTGTGTGCCTATATAAGTATATATGTACATATGACTTCAGATAGCCATAGAGTTTAGAAGAGGGCATCAACCCCCCACCCTCCGCCCCAAGCTGGAGTTACAGGTGGTTGTGAGCTCCCTGATATAGGTCTTTTGCAAGAGCACATGCACCCTTAACTGCCTCTCCTTGATCAGAAGTCAATGTAACACTGAGATCAAGGCAGTATCTGAGACTCATGGATCTGTCTTTCCTCTGAAGCCAAGGACACTTTTCTACCATCCTTTACCAGGGGACATGGCCTACAGATAGACTTCTGTACAGATGGTATTCAAACATAACACAGTAATAAGACTATTCAATTTCCATTAAAGTATTTAATGCTAGCCTAGCTTCCCCAGACCCTGAGGGCTTGCCCATCCTTCATATTCTTCCTTGGAATTTCCCCTTTCACAGCAACATAAGATGTAGCAAGGAACAGCCATGTCCTGGCTTTACCACTAGGGTCAAAGTTTTAGGAAAGTGTTTACCCTCACTTTCTTCAGTTTCAAATACTTCAAATGCGTGATCTGATGAATGCGTTTGGGAAGCATTTCATGGATGGAAACTTATTTTCTATATCTGTGCCATTTCCAGGGCACTAAGCACACAAAATATCACACAGCTAGTATCCGCACACACTCATTTCATAACTGACTAGACCTAGAGAGAGCCAGCCTCTAGAAGCACATGTGCTCAACTAGCAGAAAAGTTTTCTTCCTTTGGGAAGGTCTAAGTGGTTCAAGAGTCTCACCTAACTACCCTGGTGAAAATCCTCTCTGCTCTGAAGGCCCATAGGCTCCACCCATGTTGCTTTTCCCAGAGGTGGAACAGACTCTTCCCAATGCCTGCTGGCCATTTCCAAAAGGATTCTCAATCAATAGCTGCCAGCACAAAGCAGTTTCATAAATGTTTGTATGGTAAATGAAGGACATAAAAATCAAAAACAAACTGCCTCCTTCTAAACTTTTTTGCAAACATAGTGTTTAAAGAAATGCAGCTCCTTCCCATCCAGCAGACCAACTTTAACTCAAAATTTACCACTTTCTTGTCCTCCGCACCTGCTTGCTGACTTACAAAGCTGCCAAGACTCAGGCATTCTTCACACTTTGCCTTCCTCTTGAACCAACCCCCTGACCCAAGGCTGGTTCTTATTGTAGCCTGGCTTTCACCCAGACTTGTCCCCAGCTGGCACCTTGCAGATCACCAACCAGGGTCTTGGTTTACTGGCAGCTCCGCCCTTCCACTCCCTTCCCAGGCTATGCTCCAACCTCAGCCCTTTTAGACTCCATCCCTGGCTCAGGCCCTCCGCCTGTGACCCCGCCCACGTATCCTCCCTCTGCCGCGTCGCCCCACCTCTTTGGTTTTGACTCCGCCCCTCATGCACACGCCCCTCTCCCCCCTTAGGCTTCAGCCTCTACTAGCAAGGGGCCATCCACCCACCCTCACCTCTGAGAGCAGCGGGGCGAGGTGCTCCAGTGGCACCGCGGGTAGGTCCCCGCAGAGCACCGTGCCACGAAGGCTGTGATTTCCCGGAGGCTCGGACCTAGTGCGCAAGAAAAAAAGCCCCTTGGCGCGAGCTCGGCTGGGCTCCGGTCCTGCGTCCAGACCGGGTCTCACCACCAGGCCCCCGGGCCCGGACCGAACCACCAGCAACGGCCGGGGATCCGAGGCAGCTTTGTGCTCCAGGAAGGCCTGCAGCAGCCGCCCCGCCTCGGCTGTGCCTGCGCAGCGCTCCCAGGTGCCCGCGGCCGGACGCAGGCTCCGAGCCACAAAAGTCCCCAGGAGCCGCAGCCTTGGGTCTCCAGGCTCCTCGTCCCCAGACTCCGCCAGCGCTGCCTGCTCCTCCGCGCCGGGCATCGCGTGTTGCCAGCTGCAGCGTCCGTTTCCCTAGCGACGGGGGTGCCAAGCTCTCCCGCCTCTGCTCTCCTTATATTGGGCACTGGACTCTAGCTCCGCCCCACTAAGTTAATAAGGTAGGCAGGGGCTGAGAAGGGGCGGGGTCGCGTCGTTGTTGCTGGGAAACTGTTGGAAGCTCTCACATCCAGGCTGATCTGGTAGACTAGACGTTCTCTGAAGACTGCAGCAAAGGCTTGCGTGGGGTTCTTTTGTCTAAGAGCAGATTAAAGTCTTTAGACGCCTCCTTACACAAACTGCATAGTTCTCTTACCCTGTCCTAAATATATAATTTAAAAAGTTAATCCTAATGCCAAACATAATACCATGAATGTAAGAAAGTTGAATGCAATACAAATTTCTTTTTCCAAGATAACAACTCAAACACTTTTGGAGAATGCTGTTGGATAGAACTTTTCTTTTTCCTTCAAATTATAGACTTAGAGAGACACACGACCTGTTGGTGACACAGGACTTAATTGTTTAATTTAAATTTGCAATTAAATAGGTATGTGTGTCTAGTAATCACTTCGAATGTCTCCTCTTCAGACATTTATAATAAATTACTGTAAAAATTTTCTCCAGTACCTTGTTCTGCCTGCACCTTCATTTGCCGAAAGGGCAACTGTGCGGGGCGATGTGATTCCATGGGAGTGACCCGAGGTCAATTCTTAAATGTTCTGAAGGGCTTGTAAATATGCAGTGTGCTCCCCTCTGACCTGGAAAATTATCACTCCTCATAGATTCAACCCTTCTCCATGATCAGAATCAACTACTTGGGTCTTTGTATGCATGTGTGAATGAAGGTGAAGGTTTGTGTGTAACAGGGAAATGGACACTCCGCAAGAGGCCTGCAGGTCTGTCAAAATCTCCTGTCTGCCTCTCCACTCTGATTGTATTACCTCCCAGGGACTGCGGGGTTTCTTAGTAAAATGAATGCTTACAAAAAGCTTCAAGGAATATTTACAGAGTGACACTTGTCAAAGGCAGCTTGGCTTAACAAGACTCCTCCCACCCCGACCCCAGGACAACACCAGTGCCTGGAAGCCATAATGATTGATTTCTCAATAACTGGGACCCAGGCATTCTGTGATGAAAATGTCTGTGTTAGAAAATGGATCTTTGTGTCTATAAAGAGTGTTTTATCATTGCTGCATTAAACAACAAGTGGAGCAATTATGAAGAAAGGGGCAAAATGAATCTGATAATTGATTTTTCCAAAAAGACATTGGGGAAAATAGAAATGTTGGAAGATTCTTACATATCTTAATTCCTTCCTTTCTCCCTTCCTTTCTTTCTTGTTTGCCTCCTTCCACCCTCCTTCCCTTCCTCTCTTCTTCCCTTCTTCCCATAAGGAGTGGTTATGCCATTTTGGGTGGCTGATCTCCAATGTGTTAATCGCTTATGTTTTAGAGAGTGGATTCATTTACTTCCTATGAGCTCTTCAAATAAAATTTGTACCCCTTTCACCCTGGCTTTGCTTCCCCTTTATCTTGTTTGTTCTCATACTCTAACATATATAAAAACTGAGTGAATGATGGAATGAGAAGATGTGTTATTTTGCAAGCACAAGGGCCTGAGTTCAACCTCCCAAGGGCCTGTACTAAAGCTTTGCATAACTGCGCATACCTTGGTGGTCAAGGACAAGTGGATCCTAAGAGCTCACTAGCTAGTCAGCCAGCAGTGAACTTCTGATCCACTGGAGAAATAAGGTTGAGAGCCATAGAGAAAGATTCCCCTACATCATGCTCTGACTGGTATGGGGCATATTGTACATATAAGCAAGTATGTGCACACATGTGCATGTACACAGAGAGAATGGATGAGTTCCTGAAGATATCTGCCTAAAGCAGACACCACCACCTGTTTTTGTTTCTCTATTGTGCACCTGTTCATTTTAGATATTGATTTTTTAAAAAACTCCTTGATAGGTGTTATTAAAAACAATTGATTTTTTAAAAATATATATTGAACAGGTGTAATGAGAAACTACCCCCCAAACCCAGGAGTTTAAAACACTAGTAAATACTTAACCCAGACATTTTGCAGTGGGTGAGAATTTTAAGAATGCTATGTCTTGATGGTTGTGGGTTAGAATCTTGAGATCTTGAGTTATGTTGAGGATAAAATAGCTCCCATTAGGAGCTCCATCAATCATCTGAAGGCTTGAGCAGGCTTGGAGTGTAACCTGCAAGGTGGCACACTCTCCAAACTGGCAGGTCAAGGTTGAATGCTAGCAGGAGACTTTTTTTTTAATTCATGGCCTTTTGGTTTTAATTTTTGGTGTGTGTGTGTGTGTGTGTGTGTGTGTGTGTGTGTGTGTGTGTTCCTAAGTACATACACACAACCTGGTCAGTCTGTCCATTGCTTGCCTGTACATAGATTTTAGGGCTGACCATTTGATATTGGATAACCAGTTGGTTTGCTTCCCTGGGGAAGACAGTTTCCCCTGCTCTCAGCAAGTCTTTGCCTGTAGTTCTTTGTCTAGTGTTGAAGTCTTGTGAGCTTTACTCATTAGCCTGTGTGTTGGCGAGGTCCTTGTTCAGGTATGGGGTTTATTTTTACCATTCTCCTTTAACTTTACACAAGTTTACTTCCATATACATACATACACACATACTATATATATGTATAGTGTGTATATATAAAATGTATATATATAGTGTATATGTATCTGTGTACACATACATATATATATTTATATAGTATACAATGAAAATAAATAAATATGTCTAGAACAGTTGCTCATGCCTATAATCCCAGCATTTGGAAGACTAAGGTAGTGTATTAGTCAGGGTTCTCTAGAGTCACAGAACTTATGGTAGTCTCTATGTAGTAAAGGAATTTATTGATGACTTATAGTCTGTAGTCCAACTCTCAACAATAGTTGTTGGCAGCAGCTGTGAATGGAAGTCCAAGGATCCAGCAGTTGCTCAGTCCCACAAGGCAAGCAGGTGAAGCAGAGCCAGCCTTCCTTCTTCCAATGTCCTTATATAGGTCTCCTGCAAAAGGTGTGTGCCACCACACCTTTAATCCCAGATGACCTTGAATTTATAGATCTTCCTATCTTAATCTTCTGGGATTCATAGCAACTATGACACCACACCTTTAATCTCAGATGATCTTGAACTCATAGATCTTCCAATCTTAATCTTCTGGGATTCATAGCCACTATGCCTCAAGATCTCCATGCCAAGATTCAGGTAGGAAACTTGTATCTCTCAGCCTCCAGATTAGGGCCACAGGCGAGCCTTCTAATTCTGGATTGTAGTTCATTTCAGATATAGTCAAGTTGACAACCAGGAATAGCCACTACAGGTAGAGTAACCACAGCCAAGGCCAAGACTAACTGGAGATACACAGTAAAGTCCTATCTCATAAGTAAACTTTCTTCTAAGAGAGTTGCCTTGGTCATGGTGTTTCTTTATAGCAATGTAACTGTAACAAAGACAATAAGGTAAACAAAATTTTTCTACTTAACCTTTTAAAGCTCTGAACAATATAACTTGAAAGTTGTACATATTGCTATTGTTAGACTATGGAAAATGATTTTCCTCAGACACCTGTGTCCATACTTGGGTATGCACCAGCTCTGGTGGCAGGGAGACATCTTATCTTTGAGACCTCTATTGAAGTAAAGTTGACTCTTTGATTGGGTCACAGAAAAGTACTTCAGGACAAACCAGAGTGACAGAAAATTTAGCAAACATTTAGACCAACAGTTATATAGAAAAAGGACAGTATATGACCCCAAGATGTGGGTGTGGAGTAACTGAGAGTCATGCTTATGTAGAATTATGATGGTTATGTGTACAATCTTGGAGTTTTAAAGTTACATTTCTCAAAGGGTATGATTATAGCACTATCTAAAGATCAAGTATTTAAATGAAGATTAGAGGTTTAAAATATGTGAGTTGGTTTAATTGTTGTTTTTAATTTTTTGATCATTTCATAAGTATATTTAAGGATTTTTGGTTATTTCAGCAACTATTGCTCTAAAGGTTAGCTTAACACAACCGAGAATGGGAAGAAAGCCTCAATGAAGGGTGTATATAATGAGTGGAGCTAAGGGCATGTCCATGGAGGATTTTCTCAGTTAAGTTCATTAAGCTCTAGAATACTGTGGGTAGCACCACTCCCTAGGTAAGGGGTACTGAACTGTCTAAGAGTGGAGAAATCAAGCTGAGCACAAACAATCAAGTGAGTACATATGCATTCATTTTCCTCTCCTCCAAGCTATAGATGTGATGCGACTAGCTGAAATCCCCACCTTGAGTTCCTCAGTGATGGACTATAATCTGGAATTATAAAATGCAATAATCTCCTCTAAGGATATAATAAGCAAACCATTTCAGTAAAGGCTAAAAGTTAAAAATGTGTGAGCCTTAGGTTATTTTCTGCCATAGAAACAGAAATCAAAGTAAACTTTTGCCTTCTCTCATACACTCCAACTCCTTCTGAGTATTTATCTTCACAAGAAGTTCTCCTTCACATGAAGTCCTTCTTCTACCATCATGTCTTTTGCTTGTTTGCATGAGCATGGGTGTAGGATTATTTACTGGCACACAGGTGACTTATGAGTGGTCATACCACTGAAGAAAATGGCTCCTCTTATCCCACAGCCATTAATGTCCATGATTGAATATTGACAGGGACCATCTTGTGCATGTGTCATGCAGGTTAGCACAACTGTAAGGAATTTATGAGTTCAATGGTCAAATGATGTTCCAGTGACAACCCTCCTCTCCAAATCCTAGCCATACATTCTTTTTGCTTCTTCTTTTTCCATATCTCCTGTGTCTTCAGAAAGGGGTGATATTGATGTGCTGTTTAGGGCTGAGCAGCCAACAGTCAAATATTCTCAGCATTTTGACCAACATGGAGTTTATTCTTCAATCATTATCTACTGCAGATGGAAGTTTCTGTGACCAATGCTAAGATAAGCTAAGTACAAACAGACAGTTGGAAGGAAATTTTACATCATGTCATCTTAGGAAAACACAAGTACTAGGTTCTTCTTTAAGGCCTATAACTTTCTGGCCGTGGATTGTTGACTAGATGTTTAGTGCCTTAAGTGGAGCAGGCCTCAGATCCAAACAAAAGGTAGCTGGTTGCTCCTTTAACAATCATTCTACTATTGTACCAGTAGGCATAGCATTCCTGGGAGGTTGATATTGTAGTTCACAGGGTTCACTGATGAATAAGACCGTTGATGCCCTTTCTCTCCAGCAGTGTGGAACATTATGAAAGATAGATAGCAGGAACGAAGCTCAGTCTCTACAGCATGCAATTATAGCATGTGGTGTATTTATCTACTAATGGACAGCTAAGAGGAATGACAATAACCTGTTTTCCTTTAGGGGCCTCTGGAACCTCCCTAACCAGCAACTCAGGGAAGCATTTACACACCTGGAACTAGAATTGTATTTACAAACATATGAGTTCTGGGAACAGTATTATAAACCCATGCACTATACCCACATTCAAGCTATTTAAAATTACATTCTTAATTGGATTTAAAATACTAAGGTTTATACAACTTTTCCACATATCTTTAGTTTCAGTTAATCCTCTTTTAACCCACTTATGCCCCCATTGTTCACCCTTGTCCCTGTTTAAACCTTTCCAACTCCATCTCTGCTTTTGAATCATTGATGTTCTATGCTCTCCCAATTAAGGGCCATTTATTTTTATCCCTTCCTCTAGTGGCTTCATAGCTTCTACCTGCACAACAAAGTAAACATGCAAATCTAAATATGTGAAGCTTTGATCCACATATGAGCTAACGTACAGTATTTGTTTTTCTGGGCCTGGCTTAACTCACTATGCATATTATAAGAATATTCTCTTCCAGTTCCATTCATTTCCTGCAAATTTCATTTTATTTCCATTGTAGCTAAATGGAATTCCACTGTGTACACATACCTCAGAGTCCTGATGTACTTACCTCACTATGGAGCAGCAGTGGACAGAGATATTCAAGTATCTCTGTAGTAGGATACAGAAACAATTGGGTATATGCTTAATAGTGATGTAGCTGAGTCACACAATCATTCTTTCCTTTTGAGAAACAGAACAGCATAACACAGTGGCTGAATTATTTTACAGTTCAACATCAAGCACATGTTCTCTTTTCTCTACTTCCTCACTAGCATTTGTATTTCTAATGAGGGCTACTATGCCTGTGGTGAGAAAGAATCCAAAAATCATTTTAAGTTGCATTTCTATGATAGCTAATGATGTTGAATAATTTTTAAATGTTTGTTAGTTATTTGTATTTCTTTTTAAAAACTGTGTTCATTTTTATAGCCTACTTCAGGTTAGGTTATTTTATTGATGTTTCTTATTTATGGATTTCTTTGTATAGTCTAGATATTAATCCTCCCTCAGATATATAACTAGTGAAGATTTTTGCCCATTCTGTAGGCTGCTTTTTCAGTTGATGGATGGTTTCCTTTTCCATACAGACACTCTGTAATTTGTTATACAGGCACTCTGCAATTTCCTGAGGTTCGATTCTGTCAGCTGTTGGTCTGATTTCCTGAGCATCCAGAGTTGTATCCAAAAGAGCCTTACCCATTCTTATGTTTTGAAGTGTTTTCCCTACTATCAGTTTGTTATAGATCTTACTCTAAAGTCTTCCATCGTATACTTGGAATTGATTTTTGTACAGAGTGAGAGATAAATATCTACTTTCATTTTTCTACATCAAGATATTCAATTTCCCCAGTACCATCTGCTTGAGAGGCCTGTCTGTTTGCCAATGCATATTTTTAGATTCTTTGTAAACGATCTTTGTAAATGATCTGCCTATAGCTTTGTGAATTTATACAAGTCTCCTGTTCTATCTCATTGATTTACATGTCTGTTTTTGTGCCAGCTACATACTGTTTTTATGACTGTGGCTCTGTAATATAACTTGAAAACCATAGGTGACAGCAATAGCATTATTACTACTCGCAAGTGCTCTGGCTATACAGGGTCTTTTGTGCTTCCATATGAACTTAAAACTTTCTAGTTTTGTAAAGAATTGTGTTGGAATTTGGTTGGGAAGTGTATTGAATCTGTATTTTGCCTTTGGTAGGACAACTATTTTCACAAAATTACTTGTAATCCATGAATAATAGAGGCATCGCCATCTCTAACACCCTCTTCAGTTTTCTTCTTTAAAATTTGAAAGTTGACTCTCTAGAGATCTTCACTTCCTTGGTGAAGCTTAATCCCAGGTGTTTTATTAACTTATTTTGTACTATTGGGAATGGGATAATTCCCCCTGATTCTTCACCTGTACTCATTGTGAAGAGTTGTTATGCCCTCTTAATGGGTTATATATTTAATCAGCAGAGAGTGCCTTTCTTTGTCTCTCCTGACTGGTTTTGTTTTAAAGCCTACATTTGTCAGATACTAGAATAGCAACATATGCTTGCTGCTTAGTTTTCTCTTCCTGGAATACCTTTTCCACCGTTTCCCCAAAAGATAATATTTGTCTTTGATGGTGAGGTGTGTTTTTTAGAAGCAGCAGACAAATGGATCCACTTTCTTTTTCTTTCTCTTTTTATACATTTATTTCAATTTATGTTTAAGTCCCTACCCTTCTGTGTGTGTGTGTGTGTGTGTGTGTGTGTGTGTGTACCAATGCATTCATATGCATGTTGGGCTCTGATGATGCCACTGCAGTACAAATCTTTTTGAAATTGCACTTTGTTTCTGATCTGTTGGGGGGGATTCTTAGCATATCTATTGCTGTCTGATCATTGGTTTTCAGATGTCCCCAAATTGTTCTCTGGAGACTATCACTGACCATGCTTGAGTGTTGTCTACCATCTGGAGTACTCTTGTTATTTTTCTTAAAGAATGTTTTTGGGGGTGTCTGTGTTAATCAGTCATTCTTTACTACAAAAAGTTTCTCTTATGCTAGATAACCTAATTTACTAATTTATGGGCATAATAATAGTTTATTAGGAGTCAGTTTAATACTATGCCCATTTAGTTAAACATAGAGACCCATAACTGGACAGGGGAAATAGGAACTGCAGAATGCTCAGCAATAACTGTGACATCTATATCATATCTGTTCCTCCAATAGATCATGATGGAATAGGGCTAAAAAGAATGTAAGAGACATAGATAGTAGATGACTGCAAGTAACAGTATTCTCTGGACACAACAAAGTACATATGATCTCACAGTAGTTGTGACAGCATGCACAAGACTTGTATAGGGTTGGTCAGGAGGAATAAAGCCCCACCCTGTCCCCACTAGCTAAGGAGCTACTAGTGGTTGATAGCTTTTGGAAGAGGGAGAGTCAGTTTTATTTAAGAGTGCAGCTCCTGTGAGTTGACCACACTTCAGTGACAGCAACACATCCAAAAGTAATATGAGCAACACAAACTAAACTGGGTGAGTTAGGTAAGGAAATGGGGTAAAGTTAGATGGGTGGGGAAGAGGAGATAGATCTAGGAGAAGTTAATGGAGTGAGTATAGTTAAAATACATTGTGTGAAATTATCAACTAATAAAATGATGACAGTTTTCTTTCAGAAATGGAATTAAAGTAGTTTTATGAAGTCACTGTTTAGATTTAGGGATGAGAGAAGGATGCTAAGATAGTAACACTCAAGGTTAGAACCATTCCAATCCTAAGGAGGCAGGATGTGTTTTAACATCCCAGTCTAAGACGTCTTTAGGAAAACACCCATTATCTCTGTAGGCAGTTGAGTTTTATCAGTTGTGTAAAAGTGTATTCAATCATGGTCAGAAGTAAAAATGAATCAGACTCCACGATGAGCGCTCTGTCTTCTTGTCTTAGGTACCTTTAGTTTTCTGTTTTCTATTCTGCTTCATGGACAACTGCCTTGTTCATAAGTGTGCCTCTCTTACTGGTGGTAGGGGTCTGGGCAAGGTGGTTCTCAGTTCTAGGCTTCTTATTTAAGGATTTGAAATAGAAGCCAACAAATTTGTAGAAATAGTGAAGAAAGCTTATTTTAAGAAAAAAATAAGAAGACTCTGAGAGGGAACACATGAGTAAGATACTCAAAGGCTCTAGGTCACAGTCTGGGGTGTAAGGGAAAAAAAGAAATGGTTACGAGCTGTGTAGTTGAGTCTTCTGTTTTGACTGATAGGAATACTGGCTGGTTTTGTGTGTCAACTTGACACATTCTAGAGTTATTACAGAGAAAGGAGCCTCCCTTGAGGAAATGCCTCCATGAGATCCATCTATAAGGCATTTTCTTAATTAGTGATCAAAGGAAGAGGGCCCACCCATTGTGGGTGGTACCATCTCTGGGCTGGTAGACCTGGGTTCTATAAGAAAGCAAGCTGAGCAAACCAGGGGAAACAATCCAGTAAGCAGTACCACTTCATGGCCTCTGCATCAGTTCCTGGTCCAAGATCCTACCCTGTGTGAGCTCCTGTCCTGACTTCCTTTGGTGAACAGCAATGTGGAACTGTAAGCTGAATAAACCCTTTCCTCCCCAACTTTCTTCTTGGTCATGATGTTTTGTGCATGAATACAAACCTTGACTAAGAGAATAGGTTAGGTTTCTTCCCATAATGCATCTGGTTTTAATCATATACATGCTCAATTATGTGTAGGCATGAGATGGTAAATAGATGCTCACTAAAAGTTTGGACTGGGTCAGCCTTTCTTGTTTTCATACCCAGATACATTAGGGATAGATTCAAATAGAATCTGTCTGACTTGACTTGTTAGAGACAGAGAAACACACAACTGTTAACAGATTGGTGCTTATGAAGCCTGATGTAGAATTGGGTTTGAGAGAATTTAAGATAGTTAGATGTACTGTTTTGGAGTAATGCATGTGTATAGTACATACAGATAAAAAGCTGGATTTCTGAAAAGGCATTGTTCCTGTACATAACTAAGATTAAATAGAGTCTTGGGAAAATAAACTGTCTCAACAATATGCCTGCGTCAACTCTACCAGCTCTTCATGAAGCTCAGGAGAAGGGTTGTGAGTTCAAGCCTAGCCTGATCTATAGAGTAAGTTAAAAGTCAGCTTGCAACTTAATAAGACTCCTCTTCAAATAAAATGAAAAGGCAGTTAGGGGGACATGTTTTAGCAGTGTACTTAGCATGTGTGAGAGATCCTGAGTTCAATCCCCATTACCGCCCATACAGAGGTGTGCTTGTGGAAGAAGGGTAGAGTCCCCTCTTGTCTCTCAATACTTCAACCTATAATAAACCCCCTTTCCTAATGAACTCCAAGTGTGCATCATACCAACTGCCCCCAAGTTCTTCCCTGTGATGTAAGTCAACATCTCATGTGAACCCAAGGAGAATTCCCAGACTGTTCCTTCGCTTCCAGATTATGTCTCTACTGCAGAGGAAACCTTGGTAGAGATGCTGAACTTAGTTTATGGGAGAAGTCGAAAGCTAGCTTGATGTTTGTTTCTTTGTAGGTAATGTGTTGAAAGTATCTGGATATTTAAGTGTATGTGCGTATGTGTGTGTGCGTGTGTGTGTGTGTGTGTGTGTGTGTGTGTGTGTGAGAGAGAGAGAGAGAGAGAGAGAGAGAGAGAGAGAGAAATTTATAATATTTTGGGTCAGAAATAAAGCCTGTTTGATGGCTTTTGGCCCCAAATTTAAGAGCATATTCAGTTCTCACCTACTAGTGTTTCTCCTCAGCTAGAGGGGTTATTCTATGGGGTGTTTTGTATTTCCCATTTTGACTCCCTGCTTTGGTTTTTCTGGTAATGTAAGCAGATAGAATGTGCTGACAGTTATGTGTAGGGAATACATCGTGCCTCCATGTTGTCCGATGGCTCTCTATCCTGTGAGTTAGCAACACTCTCTGGGGAGCATAGATTCATCCTCAAACATTTTCTTGACTCTGAGTCACTTTTAACACAAATCAGAGACAATAGCTGTGATAGCCACACTATTAATTTTCTTATATTGCAATAGCAAAGCACACAGAGGGAGAGAAAGCTTCTCATTGCTGTGCATGTGTGTTTTAATTCTGAAACTTGGCTTTGAATATACAGGACACAGTAGGCAAA
The DNA here is from genome assembly GCF_008632895.1 of Mastomys coucha. Classification (NCBI taxonomy): domain Eukaryota; kingdom Metazoa; phylum Chordata; class Mammalia; order Rodentia; family Muridae; genus Mastomys; species Mastomys coucha. The sequence continues at coordinate 61,412,821 of NW_022196911.1, forward strand.
CTAAGAGATTATCTAAGTAAATCAAAGACATGGACTACACTAAACAGATTTCCTCACAAAGAAGATAGAAGAGCCTTTTCTTTTTTGTTTATTAGATATTTTCTTTATTTACATTTCAAATGATATCTCCTTTCCCAGTTTCCCCTCCGAAAAAAACCCCTGTTCCCCTCCCCTCCCCCCGCTCCCACCAATCCACACTCTCCTGCTTCCTAGCCCTGGCATTCCCCCCACACTGGGTCATAGAACTAGAAGAGCCTTTTCTGAGATACAGAAAGAGTTTGGGGAAACAAAAGAGGAGGCTTGTAATCCCAGGGGTGTGGAAGCTAGGGAAAGGTGGGAAGTTTGAGGTCGGTGTAGGATATGGACAGTTCAATGTCATCTCAAGCAACTCAACAAGAACCAGTCACAAAAGAAAACATAATTTAAAAGGCACGTGGAATATTGCTCAGTGGTGGGATACTTGTCTAGAATGCCCAGATCTCTGGTTTGATTGACAGCAGGACAACAAGTAAAGAAACAACAACAGTGACACACCTTGGGCAAAGCTGTGGCATTATTTCAGGTAGGTCTAGGAGAAAGGAAGGTGTGTCAGTGATGGCAGAAATACCCTGGTGTCCAGCAAAATGTGACACCTGGGCTGGGCTTCCCCAGAAAGTCAGGAAAAGCTCCAGGCCTTCATGCAATGCAAGCCTTGGTGTGTGAGGCAGCAGGGACAGGACTAAGGATAGGGACTGGAAAGCGTCTTGATGATTGCCATGCCCAGTCCTGCAACAGTGACAGGAGCTGAAAGCTTTTACAATCTTTGTAGTCAGAAGGAAGAGAGCATTACACCAAGGAGACAGCATACATAGCTATGTTGCTTAGAGGCATTCCTAGCTGAGAACATAAAGCCTACACAAGGCCAGATACAATCGCACATGCCTTTGATCCCAGGGTAGGAGAGGATGAGGCAGGAAAATTATAAGTTCTAGGTTAGTCTGGGCTACAGAAAAACAATACTGTGTCACATCAATCAGCAAACAAATAATTAAGTGTATAAAATGTCTTTTCAGCAAGGACAAAGCACAGTTGTATACCAAGTGACCACTCCCCACCCCCCATAGCTTGGTCATGTATAAGCTGCCCAGGATCTAGAAACACCTCTACCCCGCACACACAGAGTGACTAGTTAATTGGGCCTGTGGGCCTGGCAAACCGTTCCCTGAAGCCACTGGATACAGGTGGGAAGGATTAGTGTTATTCTGCATGTGACAGAGAGTTTAGCATTGAAACTAGAATTTACAGGAGCACAGAAAGCTGAAAGGCAAAGACTAGAGTGGTACCTGATCAGAACAGCAGCTCACTGCCCTGGAAAGGGTGAAATAGCTTAAATCTGTGGAGGAATGTGGGAAGCCAGAGCACCTTGTGTCAGAACACCAGCTTCCAATCAGAGAGACATTCAAAGCATGTCTACCAGAAACATGAAGGGAGTTCCTAGAAGTGGTCACTCTGTCCCCAGGGAACATGAGCAGAAAAGGCATAAGATGAATTTCAGATAAGCAATGGAATAAAAATATTAGTAATATCCAAACTATTATAGAAAATGCATAGCGAAGTGAGGGCAGACTTAATAAAAAAATACCGCTGTTGGATTTTTTTTTTTTTTTTGGCTTGGTTTGCTGGCGTTTCAGGAGAAGGTCTCGCTGTGAAGTTCTGGCTGGTCTGGAAATTGCTATGAAGACCACGCTGGCCTGGAACTTATGGTAGTCTTCCTGTCTCAACCTCTCAGGTCCTGGGATTGCAGGAATGAGCCATTATGCCTGGCTTGCCCTTCTGTTTGGAGATAAAATTTCCCTATGTATCCTAGACTGGCCTTAACATAACAGATGTGAGCTATCATGGCTAGCCACAGATCCTATGCTCTTCTAGTAACTGTTGGATAGTTTTTGTTTAAGAAACTCTCATCCCATAGGCCCCTAAGTACACCAGCCCTATTTCCAGAAAACTCAGCTCCCAGATCTGCCTGAAGCAGGTGTCTTGGTTCATTTTTTATGTCTTGTTCCCAATCAACAATGCTTGATGTTCATTGAATCCCATTCGGACAGTAGAGCCAGACAGATGTTTGGTTTGAATGTTGAGGTAAATGAGGCTATTTTCAAGTGGCTTTGAACTTGGGAGTACAGAGAATGAAGCTTGGCAGCCACATGGGCTCCAAGCCCAGGTAAGAGGGTAAGAGCTATCTGAAAGTGGAGCTCAGAGAATGGAAGGGAGCTGAGAGATGGAAAAGAGGAAGTGAGTCCCCATGACATGGCTTGGGCTCTAGATCTATCACACACACACACACACACACACACACACACACACACACACACACACACACACACAACTTCTTTGTATGAGCATGCTCTATCCCAGTAGACATGCTTCAGTTTTGTCTATTAAACGAGTGTAGCAACTAATACATAAAAAAACAAAATTACAGATGTTTATTGGTGAGCCAGGAAGAGTCCTTCAAGGAAACACTTGAGTAAAAACACAAAGAAGCCACTTCCTGGGTTATTTCTGTAGTGTGAGGGGGTTTTAATCCTTTCAGTTAACACATAAAAGCTGCCGATCATAGGCAGGACCCTCAGTTTTCACCCTGCTTTTGAATGAAAGCAGTGCACCAGAAATTAATATGGGCAGATTTTCCTGCATTAACTCTCTGCTCTATGTTTAATTCCCAAAAGGGTGAAAGAAATACTCACTTAATTAAACCTGCTAAACAATAATAGTCCTACTTACCTTCACATACACTTGTCTTGCAGAAATATGTGATGAAGAGTTGATGAAGCTATTTTTAAAACTGAGTTCCACATACTACTTAATTATAATCATCTATAGAGTGTAACTTGCATTTTACACCACAGGATACGGGTGGGCAGAATCAGGAATGCCGCAGTGCAAACACACTTTCTTGGCTCTTTCTTCTGACAATTGTGGGAATTCTTTGGCTTGGGGTGAACTTTAGTTCTTAGACGAAGCCCCCATGGTTTTAAGAGAAAATTAGACTTCTTGCAGATCTATGGAGCCAGTTTTTTTTTTTTTTCTGGTGGTACGGAGCTTATAAAGTTACGTGACACATATTCATTTGTGAATGCAATTTGAAAAATTGTTTAGCTTTGAGCTGGCCAGAGTGGATCACATTATTTCCAGGGCACAGTGGGACAGTGTTCATGGAGAGGAAGTCTCCAGCAGTTACAGGTAAGTTCTGTTGGTGTGTGTACCTTTCTCTGCTCAATGCAGCTGCAGCTTAAATCACCTGGGAATATGTTCATGTATGACCATGGGCTGGGTCTGTCAAAGGTTGCACATGCTTATTCACAAGGCCCTGGGCCTGGAAAATGATCACTCTACCCTATCTCAGAATATCTCAGAGCCACTATTAGGGCCCAAACCTGGGCATCTGTTTGGAAGATCTCAAGGTGACTCCATTGCATGCCAAGGTAGAAAACCACTAGTGGAATGAAAAGATCTTTCTTCTCTAGGAAGAAGGGGAGGCACTTAGATCCTTTTTTCTATTTTTCTTTTTTTCAACCACATACAGAGGAGCTGGAGAGATGGCTCCATTAATAAGAGCACTGGCTGATCTTCCAAAGGATTCAGGCTTGATTCCCAGCACCCACACAATAGCTCATAGCTGTCTGTATCCCCAGTTCCAGAGGATCCACTGCCCTCTTCTGGAATCTGCAGGCACTGCATATACATGGTGTACAGACATACATGCAAGCAAAACACCAATTAAATACACACATAATTTCTATTTGGCAATAATATAGGAAAAATGCAAAGAAAAGACAAAAGCAAGAGGCAAGTAATGGCATAAATCCAATTGGGAACACACTCTGAATCCAATCATTAATAATAACAGATGTTTGCCTCCTAACAAGGCAGTGACTATATACCAAAACTCAGGAAGAACACCCCCACCCCACCACACACACACACACACACACACACACACACACACACACACACTGCTGGGAATTTAAAAAGGGCCCTATGCATGGTAGACAAAGCACTGTGAGCTGCTTCCTATAACTCTCTCTGTTTCCTCAACTATTCTTATTTATATGAGCCTAGAAATGTGACAAAGTCACTTAGCATCATTCTTTTCCCTTTGAGATCTCTTCAGATTCTAGGATCTGGGGTTGTGGGTCAGGTGTAGAGAGCATATCTAGTGAGTATAGTGATGGAGCTCATTGGCACAGATTTGTAATTTCGGTTTCTCTGGACACTGAGAAAGGAAAATCCTAAGCTTGAGGCCTTCATGGGCAAAAAAAGGAGGAAGAAGAAGAGAAGAAGGAGGAGGAAGAGGAGGAGGAGGAGGAGGAAGAGGAGGAAGAGGAGGAAGAGGGCTGGGATATATGATTCAATGGTGGAATCGTAGCCTATGATCGTGAAAACCTTGGGCTCAATTCCCAGAGGAGAAGGGGGGGGGGTTCCTTAGGTCCAGAGGCCATGTCCGAAGTGAAAACTTGTAAGCTTTGAATTAGAGAGCTAAACATAGCCTTAAAGAGACTGGGGACAGAATTATAATCTCTCCTTTGCTCAAGGACTAGAGTCCTTGTTCCTAGAGTAGTTCTTAGCAGGCATACAGCAGCAGCAGCAGCAGCAGCAGCAGCAGCAGCAGCAGCAGCAGCAGCACCCATAAACTCTATAGAAACACAAATTTTTGGTACCTAACTCAGCCCTGCTGAGAAGGAAGCTCACATGTTTTCAGGTAATTTTGAAGCATGCTGATGGCATTTGTTAACCAGGCTCCATAGAGAAGGACTCCATGGTTCCCTTCTCATAGATTCCCTCTTTAGTAAAGCAAGATCTTTAAGCTTATGAGCTCACACCTTGGTGGAGACCAACAGTGAGTCACATAAATAAACCCACCTGCTGCAAGACAGCCATCCCACACCACCACTCCCACCAAGTATATGTGACTTTTATTTAACTAAAAAAGACAATCTGCATGAAAACCAGCAAAGGCTATGCAGTCAGAGCTTGACCTCCTTGGGGAGCCAGCTTCATAGCTTGTATTTGGGGGATACTCCAAGGCAGACAAAAGCAGGATACAAATGTGCTGTGTCCCGATCAAATGGTACAGGTTTGAAGAAGCTGGAGTTGGCCTGCCTAGCAGTGGACCATCTCTGTGACTGGGTGGAATGCAGAATTGACTTTCTCTGCATTATTTTAAAATTGGGAGTCAGAGAAAAATTAGGGAAACTCAGTTATTGATTGTGATGGTTCATTTTGTACATGTCAACTTGACTGGGTTATAGGATCGTTGCATAAATAGCTAGTAAGACATTATTTCTGGGAGTTTCCAGAAGAAATTAGCATTTAAATTGGTGGGCTGATTTTATGAAGCAGATGGCCCTCCCCATGTGGGTGTGTATCATCCAATCTGTTGAGGGCCCGAAGAGAACAAAAGGTAGATGAAGGTTGAATCAACCCTGCCTAACTGCATGAGCTAGGACATTGGTCATCCAGCCTTAGCACACCTGGTGTCCAGACCTCAGATCCTGCCAGAATCTATCCCAGTTGCTCTGTGACTCTCAGGCCTTCTAACTATGACACTGACTTTCTTAGGTCTTCAGATGGCAGATGGTAGGTTTGTTTCTCTAGGGAACTCTGACTGATACAGGAATATGAAGTAATAGGGGGAATTTTGTCTTCTTGCCCGTTCCCTCCCATGATCCTAGTGCTGAAGCAGGCAGAGGCAGAAATCTGTGGGGACTTAAGAAGAGAGCTGGGAGAACCAGTACAGGAAACTCTAGGCACTATTTATTGAGCTGCAGGGTTCGAGAAGTTATCTGTGGGAGTTCCAGAGAGTCTGCTCCGAGAGTTGGGAAAGCTGCCAAAGGCATCCTAGGGGTATGGAGTGGAGTGTGTACAGGACTCGAGAATTTCCTCTGTGGAATTCCTGTTCTTGGCAAGTAAGCAGGATGGAGGGCTTTGCTGAAATGTCAGTGCTTTAGTGGAAAGCCCTTAAAGCAATGTTTGATAAAGAACAAAAATACTGGGCTGGAGAGAGGGTTCAGTGGTGAAGGACATTTGTTGCCCTTGCAGAAGACCCAACGTAGCTCCTAATACTCACATCAGTGGCTTACCTAAAGCTTCAGCTCCAGAGTGTCTGATGCCCTCTTCTGGTCTCTACGGCTATTCACACACATGGTATATACTCTCATATACAAAATGGATAAGTAAAAATAAGAGTCAACTTTACAAAATAATAAGCATACTTTTCTATCCTATGAAAAAATGAATAAACATCAAATTTATATAGAGTTGCTTGGTAGGTTTCGAGTTTCTGCATGTATTTGTTTTTGTAGTCCCTAGTACCAGGAAAAAATTTTCATTGGGAACAACCTTATGAGTATTATGAATACCCTCCATTTTATAGATGACAAACAGCCCCGAGGTGAAGCTACTGCTAGTATAGTTGAGCTGTTACTTGGTGCTGTGGACAATCTGTTTCTCATGTCTGGGTGTCTAAAGGGTTGTATGTGTCTGCACTTGGAAAAAGTATGGGTGTGAGGAAGACTTCTCACACAGTGGGCAGTATTCATTAGTCTCTGTAGGAGACACTGTCTTGTCTTTGCTAAAAGTAAGTACAGCACAGGACTGAAGAGCCTGTGAGAAGGCAAGGAACTGGAGGAGACCAAAGAGGATTAGACAACAAATGTATTCTGGATTTATTTATTTCAAGTGTACAAATCGATGAATTCTAGAATGTTTATATGTCCATGAAACCATTCATGTAATAAAAATAGTGCATGACTCTACACCTCATGGTTGCTTCCTGTTCCCAGAAACAAGTGTGTGTTGTCTGTCTTTCTGGACAGTTGCCATCTTCTATAATTTAGTGCATAATGGGATCAAGCTCTGTGCTGAGTGCCGGCCTCACACTTAGGTCAATGACCTTGAGACTTGTCCATGTGATTTGTATTTCTGGGAAGTACATCATCATTTGGGTTAGACACAGACACTTTTGAGCATTTCTTCATTAACAAACATTTGAGATATTTCTAGCTTTTAGTTAATGCATGTTTTATAAACAAGTTTTAAAAATTATACTTATTGTGTGTGAGCGCATGTGTGTGCATGCACACATGTGGAAGTCAGATGACTTGTGGTGTCAGTTCTTTCCTTCTATCATGTGGGGGATGAGGATTGAACTTGAGTCTTCAGAATTGGTGGCATGCACTTTTTTGCCCACTGTGCTACCTCTGCAGCCGTGCATAGAAGTTTTTGTGAGCGCACATTTTTACCTCTTCTGGGTATATTCTGAGGAGTAGAATATCTGGATAATAGTATATGGGTGGTTTTTTTCTTTTTTTTTTTTTTAATTAGATGTTTTCTTATTTACAGTATCTCCTTTCCCAGGTTCCCCTCCAAAAAAAAATAAGAAAAAAAATAAAACAAAAACAATCCCGTTTCCCCCCCCCCCATCCCATCCCCTCCTGCTTACTGGCCCTGGCATTCTCCTACACTGGGGCATAGAATCTTCACAGGGCTAAGGGCCTCTCCTCCCATTGATGACCGATGAGGCCATCCTCTGCTATATATATGCTGCTGGGGCCATGAGTCCCCCCATGTGTACTCTTTGCTTGGAGTTTTAGTCCCTGGGAGTTCTGAGAGTAATAGTTAGCTCATATTGTTGTTTCTCCTAACGGGCTGCCAACCCTTCAGCTCCTTGGGTCCTTTCTGTAGCTCCTTCACTGGGGACCCTGTATTCAGTCCAATGGATGGCTGTGAGCCTCTACTTCTGTATTAGTCAGGTACTGTCAGAGCCTCTCAGGAGACAGCTATATCAGGCTCCTGTCAGCCAGCACTTGCTGGCACCCACAATAGTGTCTAGATTTCATGACTGAATATGGGAAGGATTCCCAGATGGAGCAGTCTCTGAATTGTCCTTCCTTTAGTCTCTGCTCCATAGTTAGTCTCTACAACACCTTTCATGGGTATTTTGTTCCCCCTTTAAAGAAGGAACTAAGTATCCTCACTTGGTATTCCTTCTTCTTGAGTTTCTTATGGTTTGTGGTTTGTACTTTGTGTATTCCGATCTTCTAGGCTAATATCCACTTATCAGAGAAGAAAGATGATTGGCCTGCTGTAGCCAGCTTGGAGCTGAGCTAATTTTCACTGTCTTTGGTGTTCATATTTCATCTTATTCTGCAAGAAAAGCAGACAGTCCTTGGGGAAGGCACTGCATTTGGGGGGCTGAGCTATACCTGTTTCTTCAGGTAGAGCTTATGCCTTCCCACTTAAGACTGATTTCATCCCCTCTTAATGGACCAAATAGACATAATATCAGGGTAAAATTAAAAACAGCCTATGAAGTATGTTTTTCTAAAGGCAATAGTAATTGGTTTATGATGAATATAGCAGGGAATTTAGGGAACTGCTTGGCTCTTTCGTAAGAAGGTCACTGCCCACCAGTCTCCTCTGGCCCCTAACTCAACAGTTCCTCACCCACAAAGAAAAGACTACTATAAGAAAAGAAAAAGTCTATTTGACAGTCATAGCAGCACTGTCCTGGAACACGAGGAGGGCCAGTGGTAAAGGTAGATAATGACAGACTTTGCTTCTCAAAAGCAGTTATACAAGACAGGTCCTTCTTTTTAGAAGGAGCCTCAGCCAAGAATGGCTAGGAACATTTCGCTGCTCTTTTGCAAGGGGTGTGAGGTGTTGTAGCTAAAAGTGCCTCCTAGTCCCATTCCATTCAAAAATTAAAAGAACAAATATCTTTGTTTCCATTAAAATGTAATATATGTTCATTATAAAACATTAGAAAACACATAAAAGTAAAACTATTTCAAAAACTACCTACACTCACTATCATAGTTAGTAATTTGGGGAATTTTCTTCCCAGTCATTTTGTGATACACACATTTATTATGTACACTCATATATGTTTTCAATATTACATATACCAGTTATTATATGAGAAAAGTAATGTATGTTTCTAGAAAATTGGAAACTATAGAAATTTTTAAATTAAGTTGTACATATTGGATAGATTCTCACCACCTAGTGGATATGATAATTGATTTGCTAGTATTTTTTTTATACAAGAGCATTGAGTCTAGATTTTCAAGCATTGTACATACCATAATAATCATAATCAGATATGGAAAGGGATTTGTAAGATATATTGTCTGCTGCTAACCATTTTATTAGTCTACATTTGAAACAAACAAATAAAAAAAACCAAGGATGCATAGCGTGACGGCTGTTCTTGGTTGTCAGCTTGATTACATCTGGAATTAGATAATACACAACTGGCTGAGCATACCTGTGAGGGAGTTTTTTTCTTAATCAAATCATTTGACGTGAGAAGACCCCCTTTTGATCCAGGTCTTTTGAGATAGCAAGATCCACCTTTAATTTGACTATATAAAGAACTTGGAAAAAGGAAGATGAATCTCTCTCTGCCTGTTTGCTCTCACGCTCAATGGCAAATCCATTCCTTCACTAGCATTAGAGTTTACTTCTTTGACATTCTCCCATATATTGAAGACCAACTGAGGCATTCAACCTTGTGGACTAAACAACTATTGTATTTTTGAAATGTTTGTTAGTAAACATTCACTGTTAGACTAGATGGACCATAGCTTGTAAGCCATTCTAACAATGGCTTAAAATATATAATATGAATATATAATTATATGCTATATAAAAATATTTATTTTATTATATATATATTTTATTAGTATGATATATTTATATATATTTTATTAGTATGATATATTTATAATACTATATATGTATATTTATAACACACAATATATAAATATATGTTTTATATAATATATTTT
>NW_022196911.1:61422891-61434056 GCF_008632895.1 Mastomys coucha
TATAATATATTATATATAAAATATTATGTATAAAATAATACAATATATTATAAAATATGTATTTCATACATATTATATATTGTAATGTTTGACACTATTATTTTGTATAATAGTTGTATAAATACATACCTATATTTTATGGGATACATATAAATACATATATCTTTGTGCATTTGATCCTTCTATTAGTTCTGTCCATCTAGAGAACCCTGACTAATGCACAAAGTATCTAATATATTTCTGTATGAATTTGAGACAGGGTACCATTCTGTAGTCTAGGCTTGAATGTATATTAGAGCAATCCTCCTGGCACAGTCCCTTTTCTTCTGGGATTACATTTAACGTTTAAAGAAAAGAAAATCTGCTGAGTCCTGCATGGCTGTGGAAGGGCCAGTGTGACACATTTCCCATCCCTGCATCAGAGTCAGCAGAGCATGAGCCTCTACAAGGGTTGATGGTTGTTGTAGGCATAAGGCTTACTTGTATAATAATGTATATGTTTTACTTTATGTTCCTCCTTCATGGGAGTGTCTTCTCTGCCACGGTTAATGTATCCATAATAATTAGAAACAACACAATTCCAGGAAGCGAGAATGTGTTTCTGTGATGCTGAGACCTACAGGGCATCCCTTAAGACTGTGGGAAAGAACTCTGAAAACATGACTTTAAGGATACATAAATCAGTGTAAGAGTTTTCCTTTATAGGATTTCTCAGCTATGCAAAGTATGCAATATGAATTGTATGAGGGGCTAAGCTGTACTAATGAGTCAGTAAAGGGAGAAGAATATTTAAAAAACAAAACAAAACAAAACAAAAAATAAAAAACAAAGCTCATTGGTGAAAAGTAATAAAGAGGTACCAGGAAGTGAGATTCTGGTGACCTTAGGATAGGATCCTACCCAGCCAAGCTTACTGTTTATGCTTATGAAGGTAAGCAGATTTTTGAGTTCAAGGTCAGCCCCCAAAAAACTACTTGGAGAGCTAACACAACTCTTTTAGAATTTTTCTGGCTGGTTTTCTGACTTTGGTTAGAAAACCAAAAACCTATTTAGAGAACTATGACAACTCTCTCTCTCTCTCTCTCTCTCTCTCTCTCTCTCTCTCTCTCTCTCTCTCTCTCTCTCTCTCTCTCTCTCCCCTCTCTCTCTCTTGTTTGTTTGTTTGTTTTCGAGACAGGGTTTCTCTGTGTTAGCCCTGGCTGTCCTGGAACTTACTCTGTAGCCCAGGCTGGCCTCGAACTCAGAAATCCACCTGTCTCTGCCTCCCAAGTGTTGGGACTAAAGGGGTGTGCCACCACTGCCCGGTTTGCTATTACAGCTCTTTAAAAAAAATTTTTTAGCAAGTTTTCTGATTTTGGTTGGAAAACCCAAGAGCTATCTAGAAATGTCTTGAACAGAGAGCTATCTCAAGCAAAGAGCTGCCTTGAGCAGAGACCAATCTAAAAAGCCATCTTGAGTAGACTACAGAGCGGTCAGTTTGCACCCCACCATTGACTTCAAGTTGTTTTTTTTCCTGCTGCTCCCAAACACCCCTTCCTTAGAACCCTCTTTCCAATCTGAGGTTTGTCCTTGGCAAAAGGCCTTGTATAATGATTAATCTTGATGGTCAAATTGACATATCCCGCCTCCTGAGGAAAAACCTAAACTGAAGAATTTCCCCCATCATATTGGCCTTTGCAGTATTATCTTAATTGATTGACTGGTATAGAGGGCTCAGTCCACTGTAGGCAATGCTATCCTTAGGCAGGTGATCCCTAGTTATATAAGCAAGTTGGCTAAGCACAAGTAGAAGCAAGCCAGTAAGCAGTGTTTCTCCATGGTCTCTGCTTCAGGCTCTGCCTGCCTTGAGTTCTGGCCTTGGCTTATCTCAGTAAGTATAGACTTATACTGTAATCTGTAAGCTAAAGGCACACATTTCCTCTTCAGGTTGCCTTTAATTATGGTTTTATCTCAATCCTAACTAGGGCAGCTAGGATTTGGTGGGTTCTTCCATATACCTCCATCATGCTCCTCTCCAGTGTGCCTGACCTGTAGTATTAGTTTCTCAACTTTTACACTCTGTTTAGAGCTCTGGTTGTTCCTCTGAAGCAGCATAGCCTTTCTCTTGCCTCTGTGGGTTCCATGGCCCCTCAATAACTTTTCTTTGTCCTTAGGTTGAGGTAATGTTCTTTAGTAGTGGGAGATGTGGTAATCCTTGCCAATATGAAGTGGTGTAGGGTTCCCTGTATAGTGTATGCAAAGGCTCTGGAGTAGTGCCAATGTACAGCAAGTATCAAATGCACATGAGCCATTGTTGCACCCTCTGTTGCCTACACTCTTTCTCTATATGACCTTCTCTGCCCCTGGGGAATCATCGGCTGATATTGTCCACAAGGGCAAATGGAGCAGAGACGACAGATGGTGTTGTGTGTGTGTGTGTGTGTGTGTGTGTGTGTGTGTTCGGAAACCCTGTGAGTATGTATGGTAATAATGTCATACATAATGTCTCCAGGGAGACAGATGAACTTTACTTGAGGTAATTCAATGGTTATATAGTTTTGGGTTAAGGAGGTAGGACTATCCCAGGATGGGCAAAGGCTATTGACTAAAAGCTAAGATCCTGAGATCCTGAGATGCCTCATTAGTATGGGAAGGCATTCCAGGAATCTTTGGTACTAGCTGGTTAGGTTCTTGTGGGGTAAAAGGAAACTCAACCTGTAATCTTAACCAAGGCTAAATGACATTCTGCAAGTAGAGTTCTGTGTGGGGTTTTGAACTCCCCAAACAAGGTAGAAAAGGAGAAGCCCCATTAGTAAAGGGAGTTTGCCATTTTGTGTAGAGCTCAGAAGGTTATTCAGACAATAGTAAACTTTGACCTTAATTAGCAAGGCAACAGCTCCATATTTTGTGAAATGAAGTTTTGGGTCTCCCTGGGTTTATATAATTAATTAAAGCTTCAGCTCCTGAAAAGGAAGTTATTTTTTCTCTGTTTCAGTTTGGTCTGATCTGAGTGATGCTTCTCCAATGAAAGGCTAAGATCAGAGTGTGACAAGGGAATGCTGGGTGTTCAGGCCCAGGAATTGTCTCACAACCACACACTGATCTCTGTCAGACAGGCATAGTTTACTGAGCATATGTCTCAGGACTGGTCAATCAGGCCCATGGTCCAGATTTAGGAACTGAACCATGACCCTGAGTTAAGATCTTACAGGGTTTTTAAGCCCCAAACCTACAAACATCTGTGCCAAGTTATTTCACCAATCAGAATTGAGGGTTAGGGGATTTTCTCAGGAACATGTTGTTGTTATACAGTTATCCTGCTCCCATTGGTTGGGGTATTCAACTATGGTCGGGGACTTGCCTTGTCTAATATTCATGTCTTTATTTGTCTACCAGGATGTGACTTGTCAAACATTCACACCTTAACTTGCCAACCTGGATGTCAGTTACCCACATACATGTCTCCTTCTGCCAAGTAGAATGTTCATTCGTAGGGAGGTCTTGGTAATTTAAACTTTATTTGACCACTATTCAAAAGGTAACTCTTATTGTAAATAGTTTTTTTAATTGGTGTATGTGTCTCTCTTATATTGGGGTCCATCCCAGGGGCAGCTTATACCATAAAAGCTTATACATAGGTGCAGGAAGTGCTGTTGGGTGGTTGGTTTAAGTGCAAGCTTATTGTGTGTAATCATACAAAACAGTTCTACTGACTTCTATCATGATTGGTTTCCAAAGGCACAGATCATAACAGAATATGTAATCAATCTTGGCATTAGAAAGTTTCCTAGTAACAACAGAAACATATGAGAAAGTTTTCTTATCATGGCAGGCTAGCCAGGTAACTGTTATGTAGGCCTTAACATTCCATCTAGGCCATAATATTTTACTTTGGCCTTAACACTGGGGATACAGGGTGGTGGCCAGGACACTATATGACAAAGAGCCAGCTATTTGTGCACCATGTCTTTTCTTTTTCCATCCTATCCTGTTATCTTTTGAAGATTTGACCTTTAATTTGGGAAAGTCTTATCTTCTTAACCTCTATCAACCTTATGAAACAATTTCTTATTCCAGCAGCAGTACACTCTTCCAGTAAGTCTTCAGCACAAAATTCTTTTTCCCACACAGGTTCCATGCCAGGTGGGTTTGTATACATAATCATACCGCAAGCAAGGAAAACATAGTATACCATCAATGAACAACTTTATTTCCTCTTCCCATTCTTTGCTTTTTAGGCTTTCTGAAGAATAAGAAGCCTTGTGGTAATTTCTCTACTTAATGACTTAAACGCATGATCGTTAGCTTCCAAATCAGTATAAAGCCCAAGTCTCTTCCATACTTTAACTCAGGCTTATCTTAGGCCATAGAGAGAAAGAAGTCATACCCACTTCTCTTTCTCTTCTGTCAGGATACTCTCTCCTGCCTCCATGTTCAGCAGGCTGCTTCTGAGAAATGCACTGTCTGTGATGTTGCAGCTGATTAACCACAGAAGCAAACATCAGAATCTGGTAGTTTTCTAGAAAGTCAGACTTTCAACTGCTTTTAAGAATGTAAAACAATTTCAAACTTCTGGCTAATTTGCTTTTTTTTTTTTTGAAATTGTAGTAATTTCCACAAGAACATGGTATTTATGTTAACACATCAGTGTTGTGTTGTTATTGCAAAATGAACTAATAAATGTTTCCTTTTCACTTATCTTTATTGATAGATCAAAATCATACATCGTTATGGGATTTCCAGGGTAATGTGTAATGTCACAATACATTTACATTTATATAGTGCATGTTGACAAGAGGATGCTTCAGTTTTCCATCATTACAAGCATTATCCATTTCTTTGTGATGAGGACATTTAAAACCATCTCTTGAAGCTATTTTGAATTATGCATTACAATATTGTTAACTATAATCACACTTCTGTGTAATAGAACACCAGACTTGTTCCTCCCATCTGGCTGTGATTTTTATAAATAAAATTTAAATGTTCTGCATTTTAATCCTGAATATTAATAATTGTATACAGTATGTGCTAAAGAAGCAAAAGCTCGTTATGGTCTTTAATTCTTTTTAAGAGTGTAACAGGTCCTGAAGTGAAACAATATGACAACTATTGTTGAAGGTCTTAGAGCCTCAGGATATGCATGGAGCAGCTTTGGATTAATGCATTATGCGTGTCCTCATTTCTCTGTGTGGCAGTGCTTGCTGTTATAAGCTCTGAGGGCCTCTGGAGAATATGTTTGAAAGTCCCAGATGGGAAAGTAATAGCTTAATGGCAGAGTTGAGGACCACTCCTTTGTATAGTCCTAGCTTACAACAAGTTACATGCTTCCATCTCTGCCCTGTTTAGACATTGGGCATTATCAGGAATTTGCTTCCCAGAGGTCCATTCTGCCTACAGATCTTCAAATCTGTCTGGAAAATTTTGTTATCTACTTCCTCCTATTCTCATCATTTACAGCTCCGCCTGTGATGGATGACCATGGTGGGAAGTCCCTAAAAGATTCCTCTCTATATATTTTCAATGATTCTCTCCAGGTTCTCCACCCTAAGCATAAAAGGGTTTTTTCTTTGTTTTGTATATGTTCCTCTCAAATCTTATGTGCTCTCTACTCTGCGGCTTATTGTAAAACCTCAAGCTTCCTGAGCTTGACTCACTGGTACTCAACAGGCAGTCTTTAAACACCAACAACGAGCCTTTCTCTTTCCTTTCTGCCCTTTCTGCCATGTGCCTCTGGAAAGTGCATAGCAGTCTTTGCACTTTGGGCTTGAAATGATCTATTTTGAAAGTCAAGTTCACAAAGACTTCTTTCTGTGGTCTCAGTCTGCCTTTTTTCCAAGGGCAGAGTAAAGGGTGGTTTCTGATAGTTTTGGCCTGGTTTGGAAGGAGAGGAACAAAGGGGGAAAAGGCACTACTATAGTTTAGAATCATCATCCTGGGGTATGGAATGTTTTAACATGAATACACAAAATCTGCTATATGCATGTTATGGCCACAGTCCTCTCTGGGGTCCTGGGTTAGAACTGGAGAGCAGGTGCTCTCTTCTGGGATGTTTTCTTAATGATTTAAGGAAGACCCTCTACAAAGGATCTGTTCAGCATGGGCTCTTACCCCCATATCTCATTTTTCTGAAAACTCTTCAAGAATATATGTTTGCAGCTATTTTTTTTTTAAGTAAGTGATACAAGTTTCCTTTACTACAGCTGCAGTACCAAGGACAGTGACTTGGTAGAAAATGTTGTAGTAGATCTTATTTTCAAAGACAACTGTATCAAGAGCTCCCATTAACAAACATCCCTTTCAGAATAAGCCTGCTATGCTTCCTTCACACTGTAGCCTGTATTCTGTGACCTAGGACCTAGACAGAAGCTCACCAATGTGTGACTCGGGGAACGTATTATATGTATGACCTCTGAGAGTGCATCCTAGAAAGGGACAGATGTACTGCCAGGTTCATTCTCTCAATATGTTTATCTCATCTACCTGCTCTCTTACTTTCCCTGCACACTTGCTATCATAACCAAGCTACAAGGCTCTGAAGAAGCCTTTGTGGAGGGGAACCTTGTTGCATACTGAACAGCAAGTCTCTGTTGAAGTCTGACAGTTAGCCTTGAGAGCCAGACATGTGAGCGAGGAGGCTTTAGAATTCTTCATGTCTCTCACTGTCTGACTGCAACTGTAAGGGACCCAGTTCAGACCTACCTTATGGAACCTAGTTGTTTTTCCAGAATCATGTTAACAATTAATAAGCCTCTGCTTATTAATTTTAGAGCACGTAAGGCTGGGAATGTAGCTCAGAGGTGACGTTCTTGCCTAGCAAGAAGCCTAGGTTCAGTCCTCAATGTGAGGAAAAAAATGTTAGGGGCATTTTGTTATGAAATCATGGTAAATGGGCATACAGATGCTTTTGCATTTTCTCCCAGCAATTTTGGAATTTAGAGATAAAACTTGAGGCAGTCAGGCATAAGGGCTGGTCAGGGAAGGTTGTTGAAGCTTAATTTCTGAAGATATTATTTCAGTTTAGCTTAACCATTTGAGAAAGCCATATATAAGGAAAAAATGGAAGTTTGCAGAGTTGGAGAAAAGAGTGCTTGGCATGGGAGTGGGAGGAAGGGTATTGTCATGAGCTGAATGGAGGAAAGTTCTTAGCTTTTGTGAGGCCTTATGTCTTATGATGTCTTATGAGCACTTTTTACATCTTATGCTAATAATAGATAAGGATGAAATTCTCATTGTTTGCCTTAACTAATTTGAGTATTTTTTAAAATTTCTTACCATCTAATGACTACTGAATAAGACATTCAGTAATTAACTTGGGATACAAGTGGACCAAGCTCCAGATGTAGGCAATCAGCTGTAGTGAGCTCTGCCTTTAAAATACTCAGAGGGTTTTGTTATGGCAACAGAAGGCCTCATTTCCTCATTTCCTGTAAACTTCGGGCCTTTATCTCTAAGCACAGCATGCCAGTCAGGTTGGTTATCAGTGGTACTCCTTCCATGTTTTCCATTCCCTGTCTTTCTGGAAATAGGAGAGTCATACTTCTTGGCTCTGGTATGGTGCGGTAGGATTGTATGGCTAGGTCCAGCCAAGAAGACATGAGTGGAAATGACATGTGTCACTCTAGACCACTATTTAATACTCTTTGTTAGCCCCTCTGGTTTTTCCTTTGCCCTGTGACAGGCTGCCTGTTGATCATGGCTGCCCCATCTATTTTTGGTCTCTGATTAAGGATGAGAAAGCCCCACAGAAACCCCACAACAATGGGGTAAGGAATAATTCTATTGTGTTTGAAGGAAGTTTAAGGGTACCACTTCATCACAGCCAGCCCTCACACACACTTGGAAGTCTCCTTCTCATGTGCGATGACTGGGATTCTCCAGTAATTCCCCCCATACTGTCTTTTTTCCTTCCTTCAAAATGGCTGCCCCTTTATTTCCCATGCCCAGAACTTCTCCTATGCCAGTATTCACAACCGTATTCTTAGTCCCCTTTCTTTCTGCATCTGACACTTGTTCTATGTGAATGATCCTTAAGGTTCCTGTCTAGCCTCATGAGGCTGTCTTGAAGAGTCCATAAAGTTTCCTCTTGTAATAAATTTTTATGGGTAATTTGTACACCAAACCTCACTTTTCTCCTCATTCCCTAAATACTTGTCTCTTATAAGTTCATTTTTGTTTTAATCTGTACACGAAAGCTAGTTACCTAAAGTCATCATGCTACAGAAATCATGGGCACCCTGACTACCAGAACTAAAACCTGTTCTTGTCATATAGTCATATACTTTCAAAACTGAAAGGGAAAATTTAAAAATGGTATGCTTCTCAATATTTAACACATACAGAGTCATGTTGAGATCTTGTTTTAAGCAAATCTTAGGCCCCACCATCAAGAATGTCAACTGAAAAAGTCTGGAGTATGCTCTGGTTATACATATTCTTTTGAGGGCCTGGGGGTACTGATGAGACCCATTTAGCGCTTTTGTTTTCTAAAAGTCTAAAATGGGCCAGTGTTCTTTATGGAGAAAGGGAGGTCTTTTCCATGACAGTTATGATGGACTCATGGGACTAGCTTGCTCTATGGTCCATAGAAGAATCTTTAAAAGACACTCAGTACAGAGTGATATTCTTAGTATGTCACAAATGCTATCCATTGGTGTATCTTGGATTTGAAATTGAGATTAAGGCTGGGGGTTAAATGACAAAAGGAACAGCTTCTCTTCTCTTCATGTTTCTAAAATGCAGCTAAGCTTGCTTTCTAAGATCAGGGCAGTGAACCCATCAATAGTCTATAACTGTCTGGGGGAAATGCAATATTTGGAATTTCTGTGACAATTAAGTTGTAGGTTTTGAGGAGTCATAACAAGTTAAGTCCACTGGATGTAGTAGCATACACCTGCGATTCTGGCTACTTCTGGAGGCTGAGGCAGTAAAATCATAAGTTGGATTCTGAGTTTAGAGTGAGTTCAAGGATAGTCTGGGCAACTTCAGGAGACCCTTTCTCAAAATAAAAATGAAAAGGGTATGGGAGAATGTGATGTGCTGGTACACTATTTGCTTAACAAGAGAACGTATAACTTGGTTTAACTTCCAAAACCATCAATGATAAATAATGACAAAATATTTAAGACAAACAAAAGATATTTTCTTCAAAATCTTATTCAAAATCACCTTCTGTGGTCTTTTTTGATACAAGGGTAGATATGCTGAAAGGTACAAAGATTCTGTCTCATAAGTGGCACCTCTCTCTTCCTACCCTAGTCTACCCTTCTCCTCTTTTTTTCCCTAGTTCTCCTAATTATTTTTCTCTCTGAAGTTTTAGTGAAGCTGTAGAAATAATTGAATAATGTGGTGAAGAGGCATTTAAGAGGGATTACTTGCTTCTTAGATTGCTCTGTTTTGTTTTAAATAAGAAAAGTGAGCTCTGAAGAAGTTCAGGAATGTAATCTTAGGACCCAGGAAGCCAAGACAGGAAGATTTCAAGTTTAATCAACAGACTCCTGGTGAGTTCTGAGACAGTTTGGCCTGGGGCCATAGCATGACACTAATGAAAGAAAGAAGAAAGCAAGGAAGGAATGAAGGAAGGAAAAGAGGGAAGGAGGAGGAAAGAAGGAAGAAAGGAAGAAAAGGATGAAGGAAAGAAGAAAGAAGAAAGGAAAAAAGGCAGGCAGCGCAGAGAAAGGGAGGGCGGGAGGAAGGCAAGTCAGTCTTTGAATGTGCTTTTAATTTAAGCCTTATTATTTCTGTATGTTCAACAGGGGAAGCCTCTAGAGTTTCTTTTGAGGACGATTAGTATAATTTAGTCATTATATGTATTTGTAAGCATTAAGATTAAATCCTACTGCTTTAAAAATTCTCCAAACAAGAAATTTGTTTTCCCTGAGGTTTCCTCTCACTGATAAATATAGACTTCAAGGACTTCTGCATGTGTAAGGTGTCAGTGCATGTGTGAGCTTGCTATGAGTTGTTCCATGTTAGAGAGACCGACTTGGAGAAGAAGAGACAGTGAATGTCATGATGAGGGAACATGTTCTGGAACATGTTATCATGTGCAGAAAAAGAAGTCAATGCTATGCTGATTTCAGGAGAGTGAAAACTCTTGGGAATAGAGAATAAAAGGATTTCTTTGCAGAATTGAACCTAGGACACCATGCATGATAACTGAATTCCCCACCACTGAAATAGGTCCTTAGTCCATCAATCAATCAATCAATTAATCAATCAATCACTATTGAGACAAACCTAGCTTAGGCTGACCTTGAGCTCACTTCTGATCCTCTTGTCTGAGCCTTCTGAGTAGTTGACATTTGCCTATCTATACTAGTAGGTCTGACTTGGGATTTAAAAATATCAGCCCAATGCCTCCTATGATGAGGATTTGGTTACAGGAGAATTGGAGGATTGGAGGCCTGGATTCTAGGAACTACAAAGACACTGCTTTGGGGGTAGGATAAATGCCCTCCCTGGCAGCATTTGGTTTGT
Source organism: Mastomys coucha (assembly GCF_008632895.1). Lineage (NCBI taxonomy): Eukaryota > Metazoa > Chordata > Mammalia > Rodentia > Muridae > Mastomys > Mastomys coucha. The sequence continues at coordinate 61,433,350 of NW_022196911.1, forward strand.
TCAGCCTGTTTCTAGGCTTTGCTGATCAACAAGTATTCTTAGCAGCAAATTGAGCATGGTCCAAAGAAAATAATATCACAACCACACACAGAGACAGAGTCTTGAACAAAACTGCAAATCGGAATCAATTTTTATGGGACAGGTTTTTATGTTCCAGATTAAATGTCATGGGTCTTTGGCCACCTTTCATCTGCTTAACCATGGTACCTAGCTAGTACTAAAATAAGACTGAGACTGGATATCTATGAATAACGGTGCTGGAATAGACCTATATAGACAGCTCTGGAAAATTCATCTCAGCTCTCAGGTGACACTGTGTCCTGGGATCAATTTTCTCCTTTCCTCTGCTCTCACTTTTTAAAGCTTGATTAGTATACCACAGCATACAGAGATTATAGACATATGCTTTGGTGATTTTTGTGATCTGTGTAGTTCTGTAGGAATCAACACAACATAGACTTTATTTGTTGTTTTTTTTTTTTTTTTTTTTTTTTTTTTTTTTTTTTTTGAGACAACATTTTGGTATGTAGCCAAGGTTGGCCTCAAACTCAACTCATAATCCTTTTGCATCATTCTCTTGGATTCTGGGATTGCAGGTATATACCTCTAAACTTGGCCACATTAGGATTTAGAATATCTCGTGTACAAAGTTCCAAGTCTGTATCTCTCAACTACAGTTATCACCCATATCCTTCTTTTTTTTTTTT
>NW_022196911.1:61434066-61454878 GCF_008632895.1 Mastomys coucha
TTTGCTTTTGTATCACCATGGTTTTGGCTCTGTAAGTATGTGGCTACTTTAAGACACACAGGTTATGTTGAAACAGCTTTATTTTTTTTTTTGATCCATAAATATCTGTTACTGACAAAAGTGGAAAAAATCCTTAAGACTAAATCTTACTAAAGCAATCTCTGTTTACAGTACATATAGGGTGTGCTTCGACAGGGAAGGAGAATGGTGAATTTGTACAGAAGCAGTAACGAGGGCATGTGAGTGATGGAGAAACTGCAGAGGTACGGATAGAAAGGTACTTTTCATAATACTACCATATAATAAACATAGAATCCATAAATCCAGCTAATGAGTAAAAATGTTCCTTAACCCCCCCTTAGGAAATTGTGTCCCCAAACTAAAAATATTACAGTAAGAATTGCCTTTTATTAGAGAATTTCAAGAATTCTTTACTACAAAATATCTAGTTGAGTTTACAGGATAGAGACGTATTTGCCACTATGAAGCAAATGAATGAGTCCTCCTGTGGAGTGGCATTGGAGGGTTGGCAGCAGTGTTGAGCAGGGTCTTCTCCCCTACATGAGGGAGGTTGTTAAGCAAACACACAGCATCATTTTTTTTTTCTCTGAATGATGGAAGATTAATGTGTTTGCGATTTACAAGATGGTTTGATGACAGAGATTTGGAATTTCCATTGGTGCTTTGCAAGCCTTCATGGGGAGGGTGATAATAACATGAAGAGGGGCCACGAAGATACTGGGATGGGGTGAGGACCTGCCTCCCAGCAGCCCAGGTAGTCATGCCTTGTCTTCTCCAGCCGAGATGGAGCTTCAGCATCCAGATGTGGTCTTTGGGATGCATGCTGTGGCATGTGACAACCTTGCCACACAGAACCTCTGCCAAGCATGCTCCTTTGGAGACATGGAACAAATTTCCCATATGTCCTTAAATACAAATTCCACGCCCAAATGTCATGGTCAGACTTCTGGGCCATCTTTCAGCCTGTCCCCTCTCTAAAAGTAGAGTTACCTCCCTCCAGCTATAAGGACATCTAAAATGAAAACTCCAAACTCAGAATTTCACAGCGACAGACACCCAGGTATTTTTATGTATGTTTATACGAGAGGCTTTTGAGACACATGATTGGAGACCTGTTCAGCGGTCAGGTTTTAACTTTTAGCTACAATGCCAAGCCCATTGGTTACATCCAAAATCTGGCGAGGAGTCTAGTGATGACGCCACAGGTCGGGCAGAGTATGATGGGCACAGCTCAGTTGAAATGGGGATGAATATAGAGAAGAGAGAGTGGAGACTGAAAACCCTAGAGCATAAGAGCTGGATGAAACTTTGGGAGCTCATCTAGCCAAAGCCCCTCATTTTATAAGTGAGGAAACTGAGGCACTGGAATGTGACTTGCCCATAGTCACATGGCAAGATGGAGACAAATGCCAGAACTAGGAGCTATGATTCTAGAGCCTTAGTCCTGTCTTTTTTTTTTTTCTCTTTGCTATGCCATCTTCCAAAAACAAAGAGAAGGACCAGAAGGACTTGTCTTTCATGTTTAACTTACCATTAAAATGCACTGCTTATAAAAATAACACTTAAGCCCTGAAAATTCTTTGTTAAAGCATAGCAAGCCTCTTGAAACTATTTGGAGATTCTCCAGATTCTGAGAGGATGGCAAAGGAATGTGTGGCCAGTGTGCCTGCTCCTCTCAGAGCAGGTGCCTTCTAGGATTCAAGTGATAGGCAGCCCTTTCAAACTATGACCTTGGGTTCAGTCCACAGACATCTGTGGAAGAAATGAAGGATGAAGGAGGTGGCAGTCAAGAACTCTCCAAAGGCAATGGGTTGAGTTTGGTGGCAGAGATATTGAGATGACTACTCTTCATAGTTGAAGACTTACAAGGTCCTCATGTCTTTGGGATGAAGGGAAAGCTGTGATGTCTATGAGAAGAAGAGTGTTGGAGTATAAGCAAGAGCTACAAGCATCAAAGGGGATGAATCTTTGGCCAGAGCAGAAGACTCTGGGCTAGTAGCAGTCTTAGTCAAGAGCTTCTTGAGTCTGGTAGCCGCAGAAGCCAAAGCTGATCTTTTGGCCATGGCACCTCTTATCAGGCAGCTCTCTCCTTTCTCTTTTAGAGATCATAGGGATGTGGAGAGCCCAATGACCTCACACCTTGGGGCATCATTTCCCCTGTGAGGAAGTATAACAAACCAACAAAGCAAATAGAGGACTTGAACACAGAATGCCAGAGTCTTCACAGTACACCAAGAACTCTTAAAACTAGAGATTTCAGCAGGCCCAGGTAAAAGAAATCAGGGCTGATGGAAGCTGGATGACTGAAGAAAGAAATGAGAGGAAGGCAAGAGGAAACTGGCATAGGAGGTTAAGACAGGAATAAGAATGTCAAGAAGGGGAGAGATTTCAGTGGGGAAAGGGCTGGACCTTCTCAAGGGAAACACATTGCCTAAGACACTGGGGAATTCTGACAGTCAAAGTCCACTTAGGAGGTTAAGGAATTATTGGCAAGCTTTTGTGGCTCATGAATATATGGAGCCAAGAGTTCACTGGAGGAAGTAAGAAAGGAGTGGTGATAGATAGGGGTGGCAAAGGGGTCTTCAGGAAGAACACTTGGGGTAAGTGAGACCTATACATACCCAAGTCCAGGGCAATGGAGACATGCAGAAGGAAATCTTGGGTTTCCTTGGGATATGAGTGTTTATCATGAGGGGGCCATGACCCTCCTGTATGACAGAGGACACCAGCCTGCTTAGGTTAGAAGCAGTGACCAGGGTTCCAGCCCCAGACACTCTTAAGTAACTTCATATAGCAACAGAGCTAGCTGGTTCTGGAGTGATGGATGAGTTGATGGTATCTAGTAGTTTTCCCTTATCAAGGAGGGATAAGCTCCAACAAACCCATTGAGTGCCTGAAACCACACATAGTTCCACACTCTCTATATAGGTATTATGTTTTTCTTCATATACATATACAAACAATAAAGTTTAATTTGTAAATCAGGCACAGAAAGAGATTGACAATAATAAAGTAGGGCAAGTTATAAGAATATACTGTAATAAAAGCTATGTAATGTGGACTCTCTCAAAAGAGTTAAGACAAATGTAAATATTTCTGCATCATGGTTGTTTACAGGTAATTGAAATGAAGTCATGCAAAACTGAAGATGGGGGTTGGTTACTATATTTCCATGTCCCAGTTAAGACACAGTTTTCAGGTGTTTGGAGGAGGTGATAGGGTTAGCATTGTTTATAGAGTTATATCTGTTATTATTTTTTTCCTTCCAAGGATGTAGCAAAAGAAAAGCCTTCAGGAGAAGCAAGCATTCCATTAGAATTTTGATGTAACTGATGCCAGGTACTTTATACCGGATGGTGGTAAGGCAGGGATGAGAAATAGTTTGGAAAACAACTTATCAAACAACCCCTGAGACAGACAGACAGACAGATAGATAGGAAGCTAGACAGACAGACACCTTGTCAGAGCCAAGGCTGGGGGAAGAGCCTAGGATAAGGTCTTTCTTGCTCCCCAAAGTCTGCAAAACATGGTGTCTGGAAGATTCTCCATGGGATGTACAAACATGGGAAGGGATTCTTGCCTACCACAGTCTTGCCCTTTCCACGTTCCACCAGCACATGGCCTTCAAAGGGACAAGCTAAGAGTTAAGGGGAGTTACAGGGTGCTGGGCTGGGGGCCTGCTTTCAGACATGCCTTTGCTTCTGGAAGTTAGACATTCTCTATTTGGATTGAGTTCCTCTCTTCTTGTGAGCCTTAACTTCTGCAACAAATGCTCATAGAACCATGGGCACCAGCCCTTAAGAAGGTTTATGTGTTTGCAGAGAGCAAAGCAGAATGGTCTGAGGCCTCCCAGCCCCATAGTGCCAGGGACACCCCCTCAGTGGGGAGGCTAAAGACTACCTTTGGAAACCCCAGCTTCAATCCTCCTGGGTTATGCAGAACATAGCTGCTCAAAGGGGTAGGATTCTGGGGAGGGGGTTGAGAGAGCCTACAGCTCTTGAAAGCAGAAAGGGGAAGCAGTCCTCTGGCTTCTCTGTGGCTCTCTAGACTTGGCTGGATTAAAAATGACCGGGACAGATAAAAGCTTCTCACTACCTCACTTTTTTAAGGGCTATCCATGCAAAACTGGGGGTGGGGGTATAAAATCTGATGTAAGGGCATTGCTGCTGGAGTCTGGTAAGTGATGGTTTTATCTCTCCACAAGACATTCTGGGCTTATTCTCCCCAGTCTCAGAGAGGTGCTCTGGCCCGCAGAAGGTTTTGTGTGTGTGTGTGTGTGTGTGTGTGTGTGTGTGTGTGTGTGTGCGCGCGCGCGCGCACGCGCTCGGGGAGGGGGCAGTCTGTCTTGTTGTCTTCCTCCTTCTGATCTTGGGGGGAGCAGGATTGCTCTCACTGATAGTTTCCCAGTAGTTGGTTATGTCTTGTCCACCTTAAGACTGGAGGCAAAGATGGGGCTGAGATGGGCTGGCAATGGGGCCTTTCACAGAGCTGAAGATGCCTTTGCCATATGCCCAAGCACTCCTGTAAGGAAGAAAACTTGAAAGGGTCCTTAGAGCAACACCCTGGGACACCATCATTTATTTGCATCTGCCAATGAATCTTGGTCCCTTGGATCCACTGGCCTGAGGAAAGTAATGGAGCCGCAGGCAGCAAGGTGGTGAGATAGGTCTGGGAGAGAACAGAGGGAGAAAGAAAAGGTTCTAAACAGAAAAGGGGTGGTGGTGTGGGCAAAGATGATGGAAAGGAATGGGCAGGGTCCAACATGATCACCTCAGACATCCCCTGCTTTTTTGAGGGCTAAGCTTCTTCTGTCTGTGTCTGGAAACTTCTGCCTGAGGCTCATAGGGGACAGGCAGAGTCCTAGAAAATGGAAATGGTGAGCCCCTAAGACCCTGGGCATCACAGTGGTCCTCCCCACCCTAGCTCTCTGCCCACCGCAGGTGCCTCCCGGGAGCAGAGCTCAGGTGAAAAAGGCAGACCTGAGAGGAGGTCCTAGTTCAGACCCGAGGCCTGGAGGAAGTAGGGAGACAATCAGGCGGTTGCCAAGGCACCTCTAATGTCCTGGCAACCTGTCGCTACCCCTCTCTGGAGTGCAAGGGCTAATGCCCCCTCTTGGGGGCAAGGGCTTTAGCCCCAGAGAGATTTGAGGAGAAACAGTGAATGCTGGGAGAGCACAGTCCCCACAGCACAGAGGCAGGGACAACCAAGCAGCTGCAGGAAGGGAATCCTCCCTGTTGTTGGGCTGCAGGGCTCAGCGAGGGAAGGGCCACTCGGTAGAGACCAGAGTTCCAGCAGGCGGAAGAGAATCATATTGTGCTTATGGACACAGCAGCTCTCTGGCTGAGAGCGAGCAGGCAGTTTTTAGGCACTAAGAGATATCTGCGATGCAGTTGTAGATTTATCGGGAAGAAGACCGAGTAGCCTATTCGGTCAGCCCACTGACTGCACCCTCTAGCCAGCTGGCTGTTCAAACTCAGGCAGCTTCTGATTACCTTCAGGAAAGGGTCCACTGGCTGGCAGAACCTGCAGCTGAGTCCCCAGGAAGGGGCGGGACAGGGACTGAGGGAGTCACTTCTCATCTGCAGGGGAAGTCTACTGGGAGAAAAAGATCTTTAAAGAGCCCGGGTCTGTGCTTGTTGGACCAGGCATTTGGTGCCATCTCCCTGGGGGTATGGCTTTCGGGACAAAGGCAGCCCACCTCCAGCTTCAAAGGGGGGGGGAACCAGGGAGGAGAGGAGAGCAAGGCGGGATGCTGTGCTCCTATCCCCTGCCATACTCTGTTCTGTCCTGCCCTGACTCTGCCAAGCAGCCCTGGCCACACTGCCGGTCACACGGTCACTTCGGTCTTGCTGGCTGTGTAGCAGGTGTGATGGCCTGGGATGTAGTGCAGCTGCTCCACCGTGTTGTGTCTGCGAGAGGCAAAGGCGTGGCGCTTGGCTGCCGTCTGGCTCTGGCCCAGGGTGGCATAGGAGTTATTGGAGGCACTGGGATGAGAGTGCATCTTGGTCATGCGGTAGCGGTCCAGCACTGGTGTGGACACAAAGACGTCCGTGTGCGAGATGGCCCGCGACAGCGACTGCTCCGGGAAGGCTGTCCTCTCTGGGGACAGCAACGGGTCCTGGGAGTGCAGGCGCTCTGTGGAGAGCAGCTGTTCATCAGACAAGATGCGGTCATAGGGCATGCCAAATTCATCTGGCAATCCCCGACGTGGAGATAAGACCCTGTCCTGGGACATGGCCCTGATGGGCCTGCGTGGCCGTTCTCGAGGAAGCGGCTTCTGTTGAGACATCTGGATGACATTGAGGGGGAGGGTTCCACGGGCTGCAAGGTCTGGCAGGTGCCTCCTTCTCATGTAATACTCATCAGCTTCCTTGTCCGCTGCAAGGAGACAGAGAGAAGGCAGTGAGGTGATGGGGCAGCTACGACTCAGGGAGTAAGGTGTTCACATGTGGTATGTGTGTGTGTACACACACACACACGAGTGTGTGTGTACATGTGTGCATGCACAAGCAAACACCACATACCTGAAAACCTACAAAGATAATGAAATCAAACTCCTTTAGTTAGTAGAGTAGGTAGTGGTGGGGCACAGACAGGTGACTTTAACTCCCTCCTCTACTGTATACACAAACCAATCCTTGAAGGCTTGTGAAAGGTGGGCCCTGATTCAGGGGTACTAACTGCCTTTGTTCCAGAGTCCTATCTCCCGTGGGTCCCCGGATGCTGTTTCTCCTTCAGTGATCATCTTGGGGGTCAGTTACATGACTTCCCCACCCAGTTCACAGTGGAACTGATTCCTTTGACTTGCCTGTTGTGTCTGCTTGCATGTGGTTCTGAAGCAGATTGGCTCCTGATCTTGCTAAAAACAACCCAGGTAGAGCTGACAGCTTTCTGATGATGGATAGAGCACTTCTTTTTGGAAACTGGGCACAGAACCAGCTTCTGTTAGAACTAAGTAGGATGCTCATCTAGGAGGCGTTTGTGACTAGCTTCACTGGTAACCTAGGAACCTAGTAACACCTTCTCTGGAGTAACAAGCAATGTACAGGGAACCAACACATGGGTATCCAGCCCCCACACAGCCATAGCATCAACCTACATGTACTCCTCCTGCCCACCAGGCAGCAGGATATAGCAATACTTGGGTGTGTATCTTGCTCAGATGCTTTGGGCTCCTGTCCTAGTAGGTTCTTCCAGAATCACCCTATAGATGCTTGATCTTTCCCAGTGCATGCATGAGGCTGCATTGTCCCAGATTTCAGCAAGGAGGCCTCCTACAAACAGCTTTTTGGACTCTGGCCCCTGTGGGAATGCTGCTTCCTCCACAGTGGTCTCAGGGTTAAGGGTAGGGCCTATCTTGCCTATGGGGCCCATTTTTTTTTTTTCATTTCTGGTCATCTCTCCAATGGTTATTTGTAGCCATAAAAACTCAACATTTCTCTGAATGTGACTGCCATGGACGTGGGCTGTACTGCTATTAGAGCAGATCACCATGGAATTTCAAGTGTGTGCTCAGCTGTGGAGCACCTACTGAAGCTGGGCAGCCACGAAAAGAGAGCTGTGAAGCTGGGGGTACAGCTTAGGAGTCAGATGCTTGTCTAGCATACAGAGGGCTCTGTGTAACATCATCAATACAACACACACACACACACACACACACACACACAGATATGAACACACATACACAGGCAGGGGTGTTGACTCATTTGTAGGGAAATGAGTGCAGGTTACTCAGATTTGGTCAGCAAAGAAAAATGTCCCTTAATGTACTTTCTGACATTTTAGTGTGCTGTTTTAAACCCACCAATGCTAATACCCATTTCAGACTCAAACTGTAGAGGTGGATCCCTGGATAAAGCATACTTAAGTGAAATAGTGAAAGTACGTGCATGAGCTGTGTGGAGGTTCAGGTCCTTGAGATGGCCTTGGCTGGGATAGAATGGTACTTAGGGCCCTTGCTGCCTCTATTACAAGATGACATACAGGAAGGCCCATGGTTTGAAGAAGACCCCTGGCGAGCTGGTACATGAATGGTAAGTGCAGCTTATAGAGGTAGTCAAAGAGGCCTCAGGGCCCTATAGCATCATTCTTAACTAGGAAAAGGGTGGGTTTAAGACCAACAGAACAAAAAAGAAAGGCTTCTATCTATTCTCTTCATCCTCTGTACAACTCACTCCTTTGCTCTTGGAATTCCATACTTAGTCCCTTGGATATTCGCTAAAAGAGTGACATGGAAGAAAATAACCTGGAGACCCTTGAGACAGACCTACACTTTAGCCAGCCTTGACTTACTTAGCCTCTTCAGAGATGAGTACTTGCTTGGATTGGTCTTCACGGCAGATTCATATGATGGAGGCAAGTGGGCTAAGTTCTGGTAAGAGCGTGAGAAGGAGAGGTCGTAGGGTTCCGTGGCTGATGTCAGGATGTTATTCATCCGTGGCTTCTCTGAAAAGCAAGGGCATGGCATTAGGGAACAGAAAGGCAGTGTGGCAAAGTTTTCTCTCGTTTTTTTTTTTTTCTGCTCCATCCCTAACTAAAGTCCCCATCCTGATTTCCTGTGCTAGGATCCAGTGGGGATGACCATGGTTCAGTTCCCTACTGTGAAGATCCCTGGGGGAAGGCACTGTCTTAGTTGCCTCTGGCTTCTGTGGATATTGATCGGTCCTTGAGGATTCAATTGGGACACTCAACAACAGTTTTTTCCTCCACAAGCATCACTGGTCTGTTTGATGAAACTGAACCAGGTGCAATGAAAGAGCGTTGTCCTAGCTAGCCTCTTGGTCACTTGACACAAGGTAGAGTTGCATGGGAAGAGGAACTGCAGTTGAGAAGATGCCCCCATCAACTTGCCTGTAGGTGAGTCTGTGGGGGCATTTTTCTTGGTTGATGATTGATGTAAGAGGGTCTGTCTCACTGAGAACAGTGCCCCCTTGGAACCATCACCCTACATGGTTTAGGAAAACAGGGTGAGCAAGCCATGAAATAGCAAGCTAGTAAGCAGACCTCCTCTATGGCTTCTTTTCAATTCTTGCTCCGGGTTCTTCCTCTATTTCCTTCCTATCCCAACTTTCTTCAACAAGGGCCCGTGATAGGGAAGTGTAGGCTAGGAAAACTCTTCCTCCCAAAGCTTTTTAGTTTGTGGGGGTTGTGGTGTTTTATCACAGCAATAGAAACCCTAAGACAAGCATCATAACGTCATCAATGTCAAAAGAAAAAAAAGAAGAGAGAAAGAAAGGAATGAAAGAAGGAAAAAGAAAAAATATATCTTTAAAAATGGATTTCTGAGTTTGAGGACAGCCTAGTCTACAGGGTGAGTTCTAGGACAGCCAGGACTGTACAGAGAAATCCTGTCTTGAAATCAAACCAAACCAAACCAAAAACCCAACAACAAAGAACTAAAGTCACCCATGTCTATATTAATGTACCGTCTCATCCTAATAGCTGTAGGCCAATCTAATTTTGGTATTAGGCTCGTCCAACTTTAGAGCAGCTGTAGTGACCATGGAGAATCTGGATACAGGACCTACTCCCCTGTAGCTGCATTCCACATTCTATCTTTCTCTATCTCTATCTCTATCTCTATCTCTATCTCTATCTCCTCTGCCTCTGCCTCTGCCTCTGCCTCTGCCTCTGTCTATATCTCTACCATCTCTATCATCACTATAATCTCTCTCTTATATATGTGTGTATATATATATAATATATATATTATTGGTTATTTTATTTATTTACATTTCAAATGTTATCCTCCTTCTTGGTTTTCCTTCTGCAAACCCCCTATCCTATCCTTTTCCCCCTGTTTCAATGAGAGAGCTCCCCTACCAACCCACCCACTCCTGCCTCAGCACCCTAGCATTCCCCTGTGCTGGGGAATCGAGCCTCCTCAGGACCAAGGGCAATCCACATTCAATCCATGGCGCCTCCAGAGTAGCTCCCTTAGGTCTTGCTATTTTCCATGTTTGGCTAGCCTTTGTGAGCTACACAGCTACCACTGCTTACTTTCTAAGTCCTTTCTCAGAGGCACCTTAGGAATTTCTAAGCTCTCAGAAGGAGAAACTTGAGCAAAACCTGCTTATCATACCTCCTTTTGTCCCACTTTCCCTGAGATAGACCCCGAGATTCCAAAGTCAGCAGACATGCAGCAGAATATGGTTCATATTCTGCCAGGCCCAGGGGAAGAGTCAAGAAAGGAATAGAGGTGACTAATGGTCACCAGAGTGCATAAATGATAGCATACTCAGAGTGAATGGCTCTGGATGAAAGATTAAGGATAAACACATGACAGGAGTAAAGGGAAGGAGTAAAGGAGTAAAGGAAAGGGAAGGAGTAAAGGGAAGGGAGCAGTGAACATCAGGATCTGAAGGGGATGATGGTTCTGAGGAAGGAAACAAAATACCTCGATGCTTGATTGGCATGAGGAGGAGGAGGAACCATAAAAAAAAAAAAGTCAACAGTTGGTTCCCAAGGAGATAGTGATACCATTTGAGAAGTGAGTAGAGAAACAGTCTGGCTGGACTATCTATTCATCCTCTTTGTTTGGAACTCCTCAAAGCCATAGGTCCTCTGAGAGGGAGTAGCCCCCGGGTTGAGATGGATGTATAGGTGAATTATAGTTTCCTATACCTCTTGGCAGAGAAGTGTTGCATTATAGAATGCAAGAATTCTGTTGTCTCTGGGAGAGAGTCACCTTCCTAGGCTGTATCCAGGGATTGCCCCAGGCATGGGAACTCCTGGCTTCTCCCTCCTTCCCTGCCTGCATTGTCACCCCCAGAACTGGGGATTGAGCCAGGGGATTTCAGCCAATAAGCGGGTGTTTGTGCCAGCTTCGTACATATGTGAGGGGGTGAGGGATGCTCTGTATCCCAAGAGATCAGAACATGCTGTACAGAAAGAACCTCCCTGGCATGGACTAGGACAGATGCCAGGAAGTGGAGTGGGCATGAAGCTGAGAATGCTGCTCCCTAGACTTGCTTAGTAGCCACTAATCCACTACTTATTTCTTCACTTCTCACCATGCTAGGGAAGAACAGGGTTCCCTCTGAGTTTTGGCATTTACTGCCACTGAGGTCATTGCTCAGTTCTTCCTCTTCCAAATGCAGTAGGTTTATATATTGCCATCTACCACTCATTCTGAAATTACCACTGAGCCAGGAACATTCTGCCTTTGGTCCTGTGGTTGCCTAAGTACCCCATCGATCAAGCTTGTCTTTGATCGGGATGCCCTGCTTTATTTTTCCTTCCCTGATCACATTTTTGTTTAAGTAAAGGCTCGTGACTGTGACCTTTCTACATTTCGTCAGTCCTTAATGATATCTGCTCTTCTACCTACCATCCCCCGTTCACTCAGTGACACCCAGGTTCTCACTGATCTCTAATAATTTGACATGACTTGATTTTGGTCACCCCAAATGACTTCAGAGATCTTTCCATCAGTAGACTTGCTTTCTAATTTTCCTGTGTCTCTCCAGTAGCACGGCTCAAACTAAGGATCTAGTTAATGCTTTTGAGTTGATCAAGTAGATGCAGGTCTTCCCTGCCTTCCTAGTAGTTCTAATTACTCTTGGTGTTGGGAGCAGAGTACCATCCAAGAAAGGAATGCAGGCAAGCTCTACTTCAAATATTCTGCAAGCTGCTCAAGAACGGACATCGGGGCCCCATCTATCCCCATTTCCTTGTACCAGCTGGAAGAGAGAAGACAGGAAGAGGTGGAGTAGGGAACAGCCCTTCTGTTTGTACTCTGTCTGTGTTGCCCCTTCCTGAGGAGGCTCATTCCAGAATGTTACTGAACAAGTGGAAGCTTTCATTGCCTGTCTTTTCTGGCTCTTCTTCCTACTCACTAATCCGCACAGCATCTTTCAGACTCTCTGTTTCTGCCTTCTATTCCCACCCCCCCCCACCCCCTGCAGAATTCTTGCACAGATAGTCCCCACTTTCAAGCCTTCTGTTACTCACTTCCAACATTAATGAAAACATTCCTGGCTCCAACCTCGAACTACATATAGAACATGTTTTCCCATATCTTCTACAGTCATAGCATATTCTATAAGTTCAGATTCAAATTCACTATCACTAATTGCTGCATGCTGGCTATTTTTCTTATTCCATAGATGTTATCCATAGCCAAGCCTCCATTCTTCCAAATCCTCTTGGCTCTCCATTTCAGTCTTCACTGGTTCTCACTGAGATAAAAATTTTGAGTGACAAAACCATCTCAATTCTTAAGATATTCCTGATCTCAGTCTTCCTTATTGTTTCCACAATCACCACTACCACAGGCATCGGCCTCTTTGAACTGATCTCAGTTCTACTTTTCTTATGTCCTACAACCAGAAGCTTCTAAATGTGTTCCTACTCTCCTAGCCCATAGCACTGAAAAAGCATGTCAAAATACCCAGTTCCCTTTTCCTAATCCAGATGTGCCCTAGCCTCAGGGCTAAGGTACTATATAATATGGCTTGAGAATGCTAGGCACTGACTGATTTATCTTATTTTTCTCTTGGTGTATGGGGGATAAGCACCGGACCTTGTGCATGCTAGGCAAATGTGCTACCACTGATCTAGCTTTTGTTTTTGTTTTGAGACAATAACTCACTAAGTTTCCCAGTTTACCATTGAATGGATTCTCTAGCTCAAACAGACCTTGAAACTAGAAATCCTCCTGCCTCATGTTCCTTATTATCTAAGATTGTAAGCCTGCACCATCAGACCTTGCTTTGGATTGATCTTTGTTTTGTGTCTCTCAAGAAACACCTATTGATGATTATTTTTTAATTACTTAAGCTCTCATAGTGAGGAGACAAGCATGACTGACAGATCACAGTTTACAGGGCTATTATATATTCTATGGAGTTTTGAGAGAGAGTCCAAATAGTTTTTATCTGAGGGGATCCAAATGTTAAGTTCTGGTCTTCTGGGAGGATGTTAGAACTTGACAGGGAAAAGTGGTCTTATCACCCATTGTCTGTTTGCTAACAACCTTCTGATGGGCAACCATCAGCCTCTTCTCTGACAAGAGGGCAAAGTTCAAATCAATCTCGAGTTTTGTCAAATATTAATTACTTTTGGGAGTGTCAAGATGGTTCAAATAAGTCTTGTTTTGCATGTCAATGATACCTAAAAGCTTTACGCAAAAGGGAACATTAATCTTCTTGCTACAGATGTATAGAATCATGGCCACAAGAAGTGATGGAGATTACAAATATGAATGAATTGATGAAGGGTCTCCCTTCTCTTTTATGGCAGAAAAAAATCATTCTTATGTCAAAGATACAAACATCCAGGGGACAATGTTCTCAAAGGAAGAGCGAAGCTGTGTGGGGTGGGGGAAGGCAGGCACATGGCTCCACCTTCTTCTCCCATCCTTAAAATGGAGCCACTTGGCATGCAGATGGGATGCAGGGTGCTCTCTCAATCAGCTCTCACCGTGTGTAGGGGTCTGGGTAGCGCTGCTTAAGATCGGATGATTATACTGACGATCACCTGAAATTCACAGAAAAGACATTTTAAAAGAAGTAAGGCATTCTGCCGGCTCTCCAACACAACAGCACTTCTCTTTATTCATCTCTGCAGTTTTTTAATCTGACTCAAAGGAACCCTTTCCCAGAAAGACTTGCAATAATATACTAGGCTCAACAAACAAACAAACAAACAAACAACAAACGCTTCCTGCTGTTTCTGTCTCTTTCCAAATACATCAACCTTTTTTGGTCACTGTGGTGACCTCCCCCCGCCCCCCACACACACATCCTTGGATCTGTCTGACTAGCCATAGAGGCTATATTAGGATATATGTGGGTCAAGAAGTAATAACCTACTACAAAGGGGAAGTAGATCCTTTTTATATATACAGGTCTGACAACACCTGAAATGCACATCAGGCACTGTTCACTGTCTGAGAGCAGGAGTCCTGGGTTCTTGGCTGACACAGTCCTATAGTTCAAGTTATTCAAAACGCAGAAGCCCACTTAGATTGAATGAACAATAAAATCAATAGAGACAGGCTGCCAATGCTTAGAGTTCATGCCATTCCAAAGATTTCTAAAGTGGTTTGAATGAAGATTTGGCTTGCCTCTAAAGTATACTCCAACACTGTGTTATTACTTTAACACAGCATTATATTCTTGCTTTTCATTGGTACATGTATCTGATTTTAGCCAAAATAAGGGGAAGAAAAGACATGAGATCTTTGTTCTTCATTCCCTGAATTATAAGTCATAGCTCTTCCATCTTTGCAGGCCTAAGGGATATTATCTCCATCTCTGTACATCTTACTGAAAGTGACTTTCCAACCCATGGTCTCACACTGTAGTCCCCTTTTCTCCTAAGTATTGGATCTTTGTTGGTCCCAGATGTCTTGGGCTTCATGAAGAGTTGGGCTCTGGTTGATAACTTCACTTGTGGCCTAATCACTTCCAAATCACATGTAGCTTGAATGTTAGAGCTTAAACCACATATGGATCCCTTTCATCCCTTTGAAATCCATGCCTTTTACAAAATGACTTTGCCATTTTATTCTCCAATGCTCTAGCTCTGGCCCATGACACTGATTCCCCATGAGCTTGGAATTCCAAACATTTGTCATATTGGCAATTCTCTGCTTTCATCCCCCGTAGCCAATAAAACATAAAGTCATTTTCCACAATAATCTCCTGAATCCAGTCACAAGTCATTTTTTTTTAAATCAAGGTTTCTCCTTCACCATTTCTAAGACAAATTTTTCTCTTTCCTCCAAATATACAATTCTAGAATGGATAAGCGATGGTTTGTTTCTTTTATTAAAACTGGATCCTTCAAAAATGGCCATCAGAACATCCAGTCAAGGATGGGAGTTCACTCCATTGTTGAATCCATTCTACTTTAGACCTGGTTTTAAGCAATAAGAGAAAGTTCTACTTCATAGTGTAGAGAAAGGGAGGGTGGATAAAAAGAGAGGAGAGAGGTGAGTATGAGAGTGGGGGAGGAGAGTTGCGACAGGGAGGAGAGAAAGGGAAGAGAGAAACTGTGTTGTGGGGAGGTTCTGTGATCTCAGAATTCAGGGGGCTGAGGTAGGAAGGAGAATATTTGAGGCCAGCCTAGGCCACCTAATAAAACCCTTGTTAGAAGGGGAAAGGACAGGGGGCAGGGTCAACTTTTATTCTTTCTTTGCTTATTTGGTTTGTTTTCCCATTTTAAAACAATGTGGCAAAAATTAAAAAGATTTTGGAAAAATGGAAGTTAGTGGTGACATTTTGAATCTTCTATCTTAGAGTCCCAGTGACAGCAGAAAAAGGTGCTGGACTCCTGGCATCTAGGAAATCATTTCTGGTAACCAGTTACACTCCATGATCCATGTTAAACTAGGATGATTTTTTCTTTTTAAATTCTTTCTGTGATTTTAATTATTGCATTTAGTTGGTTGTACAACATACTACTTAAAGACACATATACAACGTGAGTTGGTCAAACCAGGGTAGTTAACATGCCAATCCCATTGTTTTATGTTTGAAAGCTTTAAGATTATCTCTTCTTGTCAGTCATAGAATATAGACTAGGCATGGCAAACAGGTTTTGCTACCCCCAAACCCATGATGTGAAGCCCTAGAACTTAACTAGCATTTCTCTTGTCTTGCTCCCTCACATATTTTCCTGCTTCTAGAAATCACTATTCAATATGAGATCAACTATTTTGGCATCCACATGCAGGGAGAATATGCTGTAATCTGTCTTTCTCTGCTGACATATTTCACTTAACATAATGTCCTCTAGGTTCGTTTGTTCTCACAAGCAATATTTTTTCTTGACTAATCCTTAAAATGGTCTTGACTAGGGAGTGGAGTTTAATGAATATATATTATTAGTCTGTCATAGCCAGACATCACATGAAATTCCCCAGGTAGCTGAACTGTAATCTCTACTGCATCTTTAAAAGATGAAGTCATAATCAGGCAAGTGTATGATATGTGTGGAGTTTTGCTTCTTGTTTGAGACTCACTGAAAGAAATAACACTTGGCATTATTTTATCTGCTTGCATTAAAGAATAGTATTTCAAGTGAAGTACAGAGATGGAAATTAAAATTGCCCTACAATAACCACCTTGACATTTTGTTCTATTCTGTCTTATTTCCCTTGCTTCATAAAGGGCTGTACATTCTCTCTCTCTCTCTCTCTCTCTCTCTCTCTCTCTCTCTCTCTCTCTCACACACACACACACACACACACACTCTGTGTGAGAGAGAGAATTTTCATGCAGATTAACCTGATTTAAAAAAACCAAAACATGATGATTTCATTTCCACATTTGCACAAAATGATAAACATGACCATTACATGTTTCATCATTTCTATGTCAACAAAAGCAAGGAAGCAGCCCAAAATTCATATTTTCATGTTGGTTTATTTATGTGATTTATGTGTGATTTTAACATATATAGTACATATACATATACATAAACACAGATATTAAAATGTACAGCCTCTGTTCACTGTACATATTATTTTAATTTTTTTGTTTAATGAACAACATTGTGAATATATTTTTACACGATGAAATACTCATTGAAACATTCTTTTAATGATTTCACTGAAGTTCTTCCTATAGGGTAGTCTATCTTTTATTTCTATATGTCACACAAGCATAGTCTATTTGGTTAAGCACAGTGTAACCTAAGTATATTTGAGAATTCCTGCAGTTTGGGTATTTGGATTGCTTAAGAATTTAATAACGTTACCTCAGATAACCTTGAGCACAGTCTTTGGCTGAGTGTTATTTCCTTAGGCTAATAACTACATTTCTGGGTCAACACATTGTCAATTGCCTCCCAATGTGCCAAAGTAGATGGTAGATTTTCTAATGCTGAAACATTCATCTCCTCCCAGGACATGCCTTATTAGATTCTGGAGTTTTATTTTATTACAACTCTGGATTTCATTTGCTCATATTTAACTTATATATGTATACACATATGCTCATAAAGAATTTGAATTTTCTGTGCTAACACTGTTAAGGTTTTGTATTAAAATCATGATTTTGCAAAGCAAAGTGGTGCAATCTTTATGAGATGTTTCTTCATCTATGCTTCTAAATTACTTACCTAGTATATGAGATACTGACTCCTTAGAGGGTCTGGAGGAATGCAGTAGTAAAACAATGCCTGGAGTGTGTGTGTGTGTGTGTGTGTGTGTGTGTGTGTGTGTGTATCTTGTGTGTCTGGTGTGTATATCACTACATATGTCTTTTGTGTCTCTGGGGATACAGAGCCCTTCTTTAGAAAAGTGCTAGAGGTTTGGCTTTTGCTTTTTCACTGACAACCTCAGAAGGTCCATACCACTGTCATCATCAATTTAGAAATAAGGCAACTGAGGTTGGAAAAGATTGTTTGAGGGTCTATAGCCAGCAGCTGAGTCCGGTGCTGGCACAAGCTCCTAAATCCTGACCAGTGTACTGCCTTCTCATACTTGGGAGTATAGTCCTCACACACTCACATACTCATTCATTCATTCAATCATTCATTCATCCTAGTTTTCTTATTCTAAATTAAATTTGCAGTTTTAATTTTTCTTTAAAATATCGATGCTGAGGTAGTTCAGCAGTTAAGAATACTTGACACTTTTGCAAAGGACCCAAACTCTATTCCTAGAACCCCCATGGTAGCTCAAACTGCCTAATAGTTCTAGGGGATTCAGTAACCTCTTTTGGCCCATGCAGGCACTGCACCACACACAAACAAAGAGAGAGAGAGAGAGAGAGAGAGAGAGAGAGAGAGAGAGAGAGAGAGAGAGAGAGAGAGAGGAAAGATCACATAAGTAGCATGCAGGCAAAACATTCATACATATAACATAAAAATAATAATAAAATAAAATATCTATTGGACATTTTAAAGTCTGTTAACTTAAAAAGCATAGACCCCCCAAAAGCTTCTGTTAATAGAGACATACCCCTTTTCTCACTTTAGGGGTTTAGCACAGTATTTTTGGTTTAGCAATTTATTAATATTGTCCTTCATTTATAAAGACTCATCTCACTGTCAGCACATTTTTTTCAACCTTCAAAATTACTATTTTATGCTTTGGGATTTGCTTATTCCTGTTTCTTCACTGTCTTTGGTTTGGTTTATTATTGTTTTCTAATTTCTGGGCTTGACTATTCAGTCCATTTATCTTCTGTCTCTTCTGTTAGTAATCTCAGGTCTTCAGCACTGAACTTATCTCTGGCACTGTCCCATCCTGTCAGCACGCAGTGTTCTTCCTGTTGTTGAGACCTAAATGATCTGTAATTGCAGCCTTAGTTTCTCATTGACCCAAGAGTTATTTAGTAGAGTGCTGTTAAATTTCAAAGTGTTTGTGGTTGCTGGTTTGATCTCTTGCCATTAACTTTGTTTTATTGTATCATGGTCAGAGAACAGAGCCTGTCCAAATTGTACTTTTTGGAACTTACTGGGATTTCCTTTGTGGGCTACTGTAAAATTGGTTCTCATGAATGCTTTACAGGCAGTTAGAGACAAGGTGTATTTTCATTTCATAGAGTACAAACTTGACATCTGTCTATTAAGTCAGACACATGAAACATATTATTCAGTCCCTCTACACCCTAATTCATCCATCACCTACTTAATCTGTCAAAGACTGAGGGAGGTGTGGTAAGGTCTCCCACTATTCCTGCATCTCTGTCATTTCCTCACTGGATTCTTAACAGAGTTGGCTTTCTACATTGCATAGCTAAACTGTGAAGTACGAAGGACTCAGGATGGTGTGTCTGTTTTACGAAGCATCTCCTTTTTCCCCCATTCAACAACACTCTCTGTCCTGTTCAGTGCTATCTTTGCTCTGTAAGCTCATTTGATATGATATTTATATTGCCAGTCCTACTTCCTTTTTGTTTGCATTAGCCTGACAAACTTTGCCTAATCTGTTATATCTAACCTTTCTGTATCATGTTGTTTTAAGCTTGTCTCTTGAGCATATTAATGTGCGTACACACATGCATGCACACACACACCCACCTTGCTGCCTTGTGGCTTGCCCTAATAACTAATAGTGGTCCCTCTTTGACCAAGCATCATGTCTTTGTCTGCTGTAATTTTGTAACATGATTTTGTACTTATCTCTGCTACCCAGACTCCAGGGGCTTTAGCTGCTTTGGCTAGGCATGTGTTTTCAATTGTTGTGGTTTTGCTTTTTGTTTGGTGTTTTCAAGGCCAAAGATTGAACCTCAAGTCCCCTTTTTAGTAGCCTAGAGCTCTATCATTGAATTACATCCCCAGTTGTTGTTGTTGTTTGACATCAAGAAGAATAGGTCTTCCCAGTGGACCCTGGCCACCACCATAGCTTTAGGAAGAGAAGACAGCCAGGAATGGAGTAGCTGCTTTTCTCTATTGAGAGGAACAAGCAGGAGCCAGTGAGCCTCTTTAGACTACAGTAGCACAGAGGCCAATGTTCACATTCTACCTAACATTGATTGTATTTCTGCACTGACTGAGGAGAGAAAAAAATGAGTTCAAGAGAACACTGACTACAGCTACTAAGTGTTCAGTGCATCCACCGGAACTTCAGCTGTCTTTAAAAGATACAAGTTTCACAAATTGTTTGTTTGTTTGTTTGTTTGTTTTTTGGTTTTGTTTTTGACATTTTGGTTTTTGGCCAAAGTGTTTTATTTAAACATCTCCAGGGAGACAAGACCAATAGATTCTTATACATAAGTTATATAAGAGAGTATTGACTCTCATAACCATGGTCTCTGAAAGGTCCCAAGATAAGCTATCTGCAGGCTGGAAGCCCTAGAATGCTGGAAGCAAGACTTTATTCCAAGATGACTGACCCAGAACCATGCTAGCCATTAGTATAGTTCAAGGTCAAGAGTGAGAACCTGTGGTGGTAATGGTCATGAGGGAGTTACTGCTGTTCTTTCTGGAGTCCAGAGACCAGAGAGTTGGCATATTTAATGTCCAAAATAGCAGAGAAACAAGAGCCCATCTTGAGGCAGAGAGAGGTTTGTCTTCTATGTTTGTTCTTTCCAGCCTTTTGGATAGGGACCACCAACATGAAATCTGTTCCATTTAGTTCACCCACTCCCACTTGCTGGTCCCCTCTGAAAACATCACCCCACACATGCTAATCAGTACTTTACCAGTTCTCTAGGCATGTCCTAGTCCAACCACATTCACAACTAGACTTACCCATCACAGTTAATGTCTGGAGCAAATAGAATGGCTGTTGCAATTTTGTGCACTTGCTTCTTACTGCATTACAGGAAAAGATTTGCCAGTCTTCTCATTGAATCATGGACAGCTGTACCTATGTTTTAGAAAATTTCCATCATCCTCCAGCTCCCTAGTATCCCAGAGACTTTGGTCTTCCATCAAAGGGATACTTGATGGAGGAAGAGCAGTTGTGGCTGTGTTCTTCTTCCCTGAGCAACTTAAAGATATTTTCAAAACTTCTGATATTAGTAAGATCACTGAGAATGTGTGCAGGTAGCCTATGATCTATGTTTACATTTCAGAATGTTCACCTATTTAAATAGTTGGAATATTGAAGAGTCCACCAGTTTAGAAGATATGTTACAGGATGGCACAATAGGTTTCATTGCCTTTACTCTGGTAACAAGGACATTACTGGTTCAGTAAATCTGATACATCTTCCATGGCCCTTCACTGCCATGCCTAAGTGCAAGGCCAGTGACTCTCTGGACCTATACAAGAGGAGACTCTGGCGACCCTATGAGGAAGACCCACTCTGTGGTCATGTCAAACAGTCCGAGGACCATGTATTCCAACATGCCTCTAGCAAGGTATGTAGGTTTCTTTTTTTTTTTTT